>NC_046363.1:22659003-22959003 GCF_011125445.2 Fundulus heteroclitus | reverse complement strand
ATTCTGTCCTGACGAATAGGCCACATGGCCTCATCTACGTCACATTCAATATTTTCCCTTGCACCTAGGGAAAAATCTTCTTGCATGCCTGATTCATCCTTGACATGCCTCTGCATCTATATCTTGTGCAGCAGCAGACATTGCATTGAGCAAGGGCATCTGCTCATAGGAGCCATGATCATATACTTTCCATCGCCATGCACTGAAGAATTCCTCTATAGGAATAGATAGAGATGTATATACTGTATAGCAGCAATACCTGCTGTCCCGTCGAAAAACTCTTACCATGGATGCAACCTTGTTTCTATTGAGAAAAGTTTGGAATCTTTGTCCCGCCCCTCTAAGTGAAAGGCCATGATTTACAGTTTTTATAGATTGCTTTGATGCAGCAGTCAACTCAAAACCCACATTTTTCAAAACAGTTAACGCAGAGGCCTAAACAGTGGCACCAATGGTCAAAATTAAACATTTTGTTTGCAAAAGACTCCAACTCTGCCAAAACATTTAAAATATGGACCAAAAGCACATTTTGCCCTCAAACAACACAACCTGCACACAAATGTTTAAGCCCTTCCAATCATACGTTACACATGGGGCAACAAAATACAAAATACCACACTCAATGTGAATCAGTGCAGCATTGCTGGTTCATTGTAGCCAAAGACTGTACGCAGCTTACATGGCAGTGTCATTTGTAATCAAATTTGCCTTTTTGCAAAAAATGGATCATCATGTTGTGATGCAAATTTTATTGATTCTTCATTCTTTTTTTCCAGATAAACAAATGAAATATTCCAAAAAATGAAAAATTCCAACAGAAAATACTAGGGCTATTTGTTCCTTCTAGTCCATTCTGTCCTGACGAATAGGCCACATGGCCTCATCTACGTCACATTCAATATTTTCCCTTGCAATGCACCTAGGGAAAAATCTTCTTGCATGCCTGATCCATCCTTGACATTCCTCTGCATCTACATCTTGTGCAGCAGCAGACATTGCATTGAACAAGGGCATCTGCTCATAGGGGCAGTGATCATATACTTTCCATCGCCATGCACTGAAGAATTCCTCTATAGGAATAGATAGAGATGTATATACTGTATAGCAGCAATACCTGCTGTCCCGTCAAAAAACTCTTACCATGGATGCAACTTTGTTTCTATTGAGAAAAGTTTGGACTCTTTGTCCTGCACCTCTAAGTGAAAGGCCGTGATTTACCACATGATCAATCATAGTTGCCTAAATTTCATCTGTAAATTCAGCCCTTCCAGCTACACTGCCACCTCACACATGGATTCCTCTTCCTCATAATCGTCTTCCCTTAAGCATCTACCTCTTACTCTGACTCTCATCTGCCTTACGTTGACCATCCATGCTTGCAAAGAACAACACACAACATGGCACCTTTTACGTAAAGCCTGTAAACTGACTGCAAATTGAAAAATTGTGTAAAGAGGTGTCAAACAGGTGCTTCAGTGATTTCATTCTGATCAAGAAGTTTCTAAGAGCTTGGGACATATAGTTTCTGTTTTGCTACCACAGCTAAAGCAATGGAGTTTGGACTGCATGAATGACATCTGCGTTAACTGTTTTGCAAAAGGGTGGGGAAAATGAGTCAAACCAATGAAAATGGGTTAACTCATTTGCAAGAGGTGTCTTTTGCTCTGCAGAGATGGTGACACTGAAAACTGAGAGGTTGCCAGTTTCTTCAAACAGGTCAAAGCAACCAATAAAAACTGTAACTCATTTGCAAGAGGTGTCTTTTGCTCTGCAGAGATGGTGATGCTGAAAACTAAGAGGTTGGCAGTTTCTTCAAACAGGTCAAAGCAACCAATAAAAACTGTACCACCTGAGCAATCAGTTGCCCAAATTTCATCTGTAACTTCAGCCCTTCCAGCTACCCTGCCACCTCACACATGGATTCCTCTTCCTCATAATCTTCTTCCCCTGATCCATCTACCACTTACTCTGACTCTCATCTGCCTTACGTTGACCATTCATGCTTGCAAAGAACAACACACAACATGGCACCTTTTACGTAAAGCCAGCAAACTGACTGCAAATTGAAAAATTGTGCAAAGAGGTGTCAATCAGGTGCTTCAGTGATTTCATTCTGATCAAGAAGTTTCTAAGAGCTTGGAACATATGGTTTCTGTTTTGCTACCACAGCTAAAGCAATGAAGTTTGGACTGCATGAATGACATCTGCGTTAACTGTTTTGCAAAAGGGTGGGGAAAATGAGTCAAACCAATGAAAATGGGTTAACTCATTTACAAGAAGTGTCTTTTGCTCTGCAGAGATGGTGATGGTGAAAACTGAGAGGTTGCAAGTTTCTTCAAACAGGTCAAAGCAACCAATAAAAACTGTAATAGGAAGGATATAATTTGTAAGAATGAACTACCAATATTGTTGTTTTTGTTCCAGTCATTGCCTGTTATTGTCTCTAATTTTATTTTCAAAATGTTAGACAGAATTATATCCAAATTTAGGATTAGATATAGGACACTTCTTTTTAAAAGAAAAGGGAGGACTGAATTTATCTAATCTCAAAAACTACTACTGGGCTGCTCAATTTAAGGCTATAGTTACAAATACTTACAACTAAGACATTAGCTTAAGACACATAAGGAATGGGAGAATATCTGTAAAATCCAATTTAAACTAGAAGAATTACTTATAGCATATACAGAGGGAGAGACAAAGAAATTGGTTGGATCAAAATTATATAAGGTGCTACAACAGCAATCTAATCATAACAATTTGGATGTCAAGGGAAAATGGGAATTGGAAGCAAACATTGTAATAACAGACAAAGGGAAGATACATTTATAGCAGGGCATAAGGTAACCAGCAGCCCAACATGGAGGGAGTTTGATTGGAAGATCAAAATGAGGTATTTTAACCCTCCATTTATTACACCAAAGTACAGCAATACTTCAGAGAGGTGTTTTGGACTAGTGGGAGATTTTACACATATATTTTGGGACTGTCTAAATATGTTAGATTTTTGGAAGAATATTTAAAAGGAAATATAACATATTTTAGGTACTGACTTTATCTTAGATCCAGCACTGTATATATTGGGTATAGCCCCAGATGATGTCGTAGATAGGAATTTCACTTTGTTACTGAGAATTCGGCTTTTTACAGCAATAAAAAACAATTACAGCTTCTTAGTTGAAGCCACAGGCTCCCAGTATATGGAATGGAGAGCGAGGGTAAAAAGTGTGTTCTTTATGGTGAAAATTACAATAAGGTTACAGCTCAAGTTAGATTAGGTTAGGTTTGAGCAAAGATGTTTACCAATTATACAGATAATGTCAGGACTTTAATCACTCCCTCCATTTTTATATACTTAAGTTTTATTTTCACACTTATTACAGTGCAGTTGGTGGTAGATGTGTGAACTCTAGGCTACATGCTTCTTATGTTTCAGAATCAGACATACTTTAATAATCCCAGAAACTTTTGTTACATGGTCCAGATATACACACATTTTTATATATATATATTTACAACATTCCACACAAGGTAAAATGATATATATATATATATATATATATATATATATATATATATATATATATATATATATATATATATATATACACACACACATACATACATACATACACACACACACACACACACACATATATATATATATACATACATACACATATACATACATACATACATACATACATATATATATATATATATATATATATATATATATATATACACACACACACACATATGTATAACTATAAATCCAAGTAAAGTGAATAGTGACTTGTGCAAGAACAGTGCAAAGAATGCATAAATTACCAAAAAACAATTATTAAAAAAAACATGTACTTCGTTAATTGAAAATCTGCAGTTCCTATATTGTCCACAAGGGGTTTGTGTGTATTTTATCAGCAGATGGTAGCACTGTAACCTGACAACAGCCAGCTGCATGTCTCGCTCCGCCTAGCTCCACTCACATACACCTGGGACATCGCTCATTGAAAGTGATTTCCCCAACCAAATTTTTGGTCTGGCCAATCAGGACGCAGGGCGGGTGTTTCATGGATGTGACGTAGTGGAGAAGCCACCGTGAGATTCCAACAACAATGGCGGCTCGCGTCGAGGAAGCAAGCGTTAGCATTGATGCTGCTATTTCTTCCGTGTTGTCCAATCTATCTGATATTGTTTCATTAAAAGAACATCAGAGAACGCCTCTGAAGGCTTTTGTTGGTGGAAACCATGTTTTCGCCCTTCTCCCGACCGGATTTGGCAAGTTTTGCGGTTAGCGGTTAGCGCGAACCATATTGGGAGGCCTTTAGTCCTCGACGTGGTCGGCCCGGGATCGACTCCGACCCGCGGCGCTTTGCCGCCTGTCTTCCCCCCTCTTCCTGTCAGCTCACTGTCAATAAAAGGTGTGCCACTACAGTGTTTCCCGCAGGAATTTGCTTATGCGAGGCGGACCGACTCGCGGAGCGGGGGTGGACGACACGTTTTCCACGGACCGGCTCGCGGAGCGGGGGGGTGGACGACATGTTTTCCGCGGACCGGCTCGCGGACCGGGGGGGGGGGACGACACGTTTTCCGCGCCCGCCTCGCCAAGATAGCGCTGCGGGAAACCCTGCACTAGAGCCGCAAACACATAAAAAAAAAAAAAAAAGGGTTTTTTTTCCTGCGTCGGTCTCATCAGCGTCACGGGTTAGCTTCGGTGTGAGTGGTTGAAATAGCACGTCGATAAAGAGACAAGTGGCTTATCCAATCATATGCAAGGAGTTTTGATAAGGCCCAGCCTTCAGTAAAGGCAATTGCTATGGAGAGGTCCCAGATGTATGTGAGTGGAGCTAGGCGGAGCGATACATGCAGCTGGCTGTTGTCAGGTTAGTAGCACTGAGCTTCAGATGTGGACAATTGATTTTAAATAATTTCTTAATTTTTATCTGTTTGATGTATTTTGTCATGCAGGACAGTGTTTTTAAGTTCCAAAAAAGTGAATAAATGTTTTTCAACATTGTACAATCACTGTGATCAGTTCGTATGCATAATGCACTTAAGTAAATGTTTAACTGAGTAAAAGTATTGTTGAAATTGCACATACTTTACTTAAAAACGCTGAGGTTATTCATAATATATTGTGTAAAAGTGAAATTCATTTAATATAAAAATCAACAAAAAATCCACTTTTATTAGTTCTATTTAATCTTGCAATGAGTTTACTCGTGTCGCCCTCTTGAGATCAGATTAAGCTGTATGCGGCCCCTAAACCAAAATGAGTTTGACACCCCTGGGTTAGAGATTTTACAGGCCTGCAGCTCCCACAGAGAATGATTTTTTTAACCTCTTTTTTTGTGAATACACCATGTATTACGTAACTGCTTTCAGGATGGAAGGACGATTTTACCCAGTATAACAAAAGGTTTTTCTGAACAGAATTACAACTGTTTCCTAAACTGACTTAAGCCAAGCGTACACTGTACGAGTTTTTGCCCTTTTTGGGCCGATTCTTCAGTTGAGCGAGATTTTTTTGGATCGGGCCGAGTTGATCGTGCATCCTGCGTCATGTAGTATACAGGGGGTAATGAGGGGCGATTAGCCTCTCACAACCATCTCCTGATCAGGAATCGGACAGTAGGATGAAAATGTTTGAAATTCAGTTTCAGTTTTCAAAAGAGTTACGAGCGTCTACGAGCCGATTTCCCCCAACCTCGTGTACTGTGCATGCGGAAACAAGGAAATTCTTCTTCCTCTTCTCAAACGAAAACATAGGAGTGGAGAGAAGCATGACAGTGGTATGTGTGACATGGAGTCAAACTACAGAGGAGCAACTCGTAGAATTGCCAAGACAGCCCGTTTCGTTCTAGTGAGCCTCATATTTAACAATGAGCATCGACACTTCCGCCTTTTTCTAGTTCTACTGTTCCAGGTAGACGAGTCCGAGTAGCGGCATCTCTCTACGGGGCTGAGTCCGATGTGTGGATTTTGAACGTACGGTGTGAGCAGTCAGGTTGCATCAGAGGGTTGGGTCGCACAGTGTAAGAATAGATATCGTGAGCTGTGAACTATTAAACACTGCGGGTTCGTCGTACAGTTTGAGCTGTATATGAGTACCACGATTGAAAATATCGTACAGTGTATGCCCGGCTTTAAGCATTGAACTGAGCTGCTAAAAATAAGAGGATAATGCTGAGTTCACCTTACTGTTGAGCACTGTCTTTTGAAATATTTGTATATATGTTTCATAGCAGAAAATATGTGGAATAGTTTCAGAGGATGAAATTCTGCTTGACATAAAATACAGGGTGTATAGATAAATGACCCAAAATAGTTCCAAATTTAAACCCACATACTACTGCAATACATACGAAAATAACTGTGTTAATTTTGCTTACTATTTTACCAAAAGATTTTCACTTTTTTG
Source organism: Fundulus heteroclitus (assembly GCF_011125445.2). Lineage (NCBI taxonomy): Eukaryota > Metazoa > Chordata > Actinopteri > Cyprinodontiformes > Fundulidae > Fundulus > Fundulus heteroclitus. The sequence goes on along the minus strand of NC_046363.1, from coordinate 22,952,579 downwards.
TTTTCCTTTTTCTTTCAACCGTTCTTTTCCAAACTGTTCCACGTTTCTTTTTTCATGAAAACTTGCAGCTATGATGGAAATAAGGACTTTTTCATTACCAGGTTCATGATTCACTGTGTGCACCCAACAAAAAAAGAGAAGTGGATAAAAATATTCTGACATATGTAATGACACGATTGAGTATAAAAGCACGAACCTCTCTGAGTTCCAACAAAATCTTTCCACTAATTTTAAGGTAAGACCATTATTTTTACCTTTTGGAAGAATAAAAGATTAAACATTTAACAAAAGCATGTTTTTTATAGTTTGTTTCCATTTTCCATTGGAATTGTTTATTGTGGGAATTACACCTAAATTGTAAGTATTTATTTTTGAGATCAAATTTACTATATCTTAGATATGGTGGTTCTAAAGAGCAATTTAATCTTAATGTTTTCCACGTATTGTAATGAAAGGATTTTACAGATCCAGTTTTCGATTCAGTTTATTTTATGTCTGCGTCAGCGATTTGTGAAGGACCTCGGGAAACAGAGAGCAACGGGTTAGTGACCACATTTATTCAATAGTGATTAATGTTCGTAAACGTGATGTTCACTAACCTCTTCTCTGCACACAGTCTGGGGGGGTTGGGGGGGGGTCACAAGCCGAGAACTCAGCCGGCTGGCTGTCGGGTGTGTACAGCTACTGCTGCTGCAGAAGTTCTCGTGAAGAACTCTAGCAGAGGCTGGTGGTCAGAAACCAGGCAGAGGTTCAGAGCTGTGGAGCTGATCGTAGGCAGGATGAGCAGAAGGATGAGACAGATGACGAAGTTGAGGACGAGGTCCGAGGTCAGATCAAACGTCCGATGAAGCGCCAGAGGGAAATCCAAAGCGAGGTCGAGGCACAATTCCAGGTCAGATTCACGATAGGGCTTAAGGGCCAGAGCAGGGCAGGCAGGATCGGTGGTCAAGAAGCGGGGTCCGGTTCGGTACACTAGCAGGCATAGAATTAGGCAAACAGGTCAGACAGGATAGGCAGGCTCGGAGGTCGGGAAACAGAACAGGTCAGGATCAGGAAATACGAATCAGAAGAATGCTGGAATAAGTCTCACTAAATAGCTTGAAATGTCTTGTCGGAGAACTGGTTATATACTGAGGGGAACAGGTGGATACGATGAGTGGTGATGAGAAACAGGGTTGAGCTGATCAGGTTTGGGTTAGGGTCATGTGAGTAATCAGATGTCAACAGTGCCGAGATCATGACATGTATTTGTTTTCTTTATATTAGATGAAGCTGCTGGTCTTATTGGCAATGCTGACAGCATGTGCTGAAATAACCCAAGGTAAACTTGCTTTAATGATCAATAAAAAGCATGTACTGTATCTGTAAGAATTGTAGGTGAAGTAGTTTCGATTTGCTTAAAAGCTTTGCTGTATATTCTGAGCTTGTATGAAGTCCTTTTTGTTCATAGTGTCTTTACAAGATATGTACAAATTCCCCCCTGTTCCAAAAAAACATAACAAAAGATATTTAACATATATAAAAAGAGGCAAATACTTTTACTCTTTTTGTTCCTTTTATCAGACCTGTCTGGGAAGATGCTCATTTTCCCTGTTGAAAACAACACAACTCATGTGAAACTAGAAACAACAAAAAATGATTTCAACGCAGTAACTGTCTGTCAAAGGAAATTAAGTTACACATATGGAAACTATTGTACTGTGTAAAGAGTTTTTAACCCATACTTAGTTCTTTCTAGTTTGCTTCCAAGAAAAGTTTCTTTCATTTTCTTTCAAGGTAGTTTCATTTAGTGGTTTTATGGTTATTCTAATGATACTTAAAATTTGTGTTGGCCTATAGACCTCTGAGATATGAAGCATCCTTCAGGTGATATTTCTGGTATTTTTCCTGCCAAATAAATATGTATAAATTATGTCATTGTGACAGCCTGCTACTAGAACTAAGACAAAACTAATTGTTTAAAAGAAGGAAAGCGCAAATAAATGTTGTGCCAGATGATTTAAATCAAGATTAAAAAATACATTTGTTTAGGATTGCCTTTGACTGTTCTAGTCAAACTGTTTTACTGAAACATCATTAGTTCAAGTTTGTCATCCAACTGTTTTTGTAATATTTGCTTTTAGCTTCCATTTTCCCATGTTCTATTTTTTTGATAATCTTTTCTACATTTTATTCCAACTGTTTTTAATTTTTTTCCCCTATGTTTTAATGATGTGAAGCACTTTGCATTGTCTTTGTACTGAAATGTCCTATAGAAATAAATGTGCCTTGCCTTAAAAGATTACAAAACAGTCTGGCATGTTGAAAGCAAAATCTAAAGCAAAGAACAGGGACGATCTTGGTTCTTTTAAACAATACTGCATTGCAACCTTCTACATCTCTGTGAAGTATACAGAGTAATACATGTCACATCACAACAATATTCTGGAAGTCTACATAGTGGTGCTGTCTTTTACAAACTAAAGGGTTTTTCTGTGGGTTTGTTTTTTACAAAAAAGGTGAAGTATTGTAAGAGGTTCAGCAAGACGTTTCTGAAAAGTTGAATACAATTCCATGTTGAGACTTAATGTGTTAAATAAGTTGAGATTAACCTTGACACAATAGCCATGAAACATATAAGAAGATAAATGTATGATGCAGAAAACTTTCAACTGTCAGACATTGTAAGATGAGACAAACATGGGAGAAATTTGGTTAAGAATTACGGAGAAAAACTGCTGCTGATAAAGTTGAGCTTTAAGATTTTTCCTTTAATATAAAAGTAATGCAAGATCTAATGATTACAGTGAAGGAGGTTAAGCTAAGAGCACAATAATTGTGTACGGAAATATCTGGATGTGAAAGTATTTGAAGAAGGTAAATGACACAAGATTGGAAGTCTTGATAAGAACACTAATTACAACAGTAAACAAGGCCTGGTGTCTGCCAACCATCTTCACAGAGCATTTTACTGAACATAAAATGCTTTTTGCCCGAGCCAGGACTGAACACTCATTACCATCCAACTAAATTGTTTTGTCCAAGCAAGAGGGGCAAGAAAAGGACTTAAGAAGTTTGGGAGGAACACGCCAGAGAACTATGATTTTTTAATTATTTTTTTTTCTTATTTATTTATTATTTATTTATTGCAACAAAGGAGCAGTTGCCTGAGAACAGTGAGCCGACCAACTATGCTCAAATAGATTCACGTTTGCCACGTGCTCAGAATGGCCTGACGGGCTTTTTGCGTTATTGACATAGTGTCTTTTTTTATATCATGAAACTGTTTTTTTTTTCTTTCTTTTCCATGGTCATGTTTGATTTTCTGTTATTACGTTTATACTGTGATGTTGCATTATGTTGATTGTTATGGATTTATGATTAAGAATGGAAACTCTCTGATACAGACACACACACACACACACACACACACACCAAGATCTACAGTTCTTGCAATCTTTTTGCTTTGATATAAAGCGAGCCAGGATCTGATGAGTATCACAGATCCATAAATTACTCGGTAAGGCTAATTTTTAGATTCAATATGGTGTCTTCTCGCTCAGATTAGCACATAGTGGGATTACCCTTGACTGGGCTGCATCAGTTTTTACCATTTCTTAGACGAGGCAGCATTTTTCTGGTGGAGGCCCAGCCCGCCCTATGATGCCCCCTACTGGTACTCTTGGATTTGTAAGGTTTGACGGTGATGGATGTTTATCCATGGGAATGGAGAGTGGAGGACCAAGTAGGAGGTCTCTTGGGGTGGAGGTAGAGTAGACGGATTTGACATTGGTTACTGAACAGTCTTAACTTACCTAGTCCAATGTGAATTTAAAATAATGTGCATTTAGGAACCTAAAACAGGCCTAGCTCAAATAGTTGAACCCTAAATTGTACATAAAATGCTGGGACTGTGGTCTTGAGTGATAAATGCTGAATTATGAATTATTCCTGCTGATTGATGCAAAGATGTTTCCATTGATGTTTGTCCGGCTCATTTCTTAGAACTGTTTTCGTTGTGATGTGCCTTTGGGGTTACACCAACAGGGAGGGCTAACGGACAATTGGACTGTTTTTTTTAATGATGTGCCTTTCGGGCACACCGACAGAGATTGTGAGACCCCAGAGACTGAGCTGCACTATCGATTGCCATGGAGATCACAGATAGACAGACTCTGGAAGCCGGAAGCTGACATGCTTGGAATGGACAGAATCACCAGCTGTTCTTGGAGAGGGACAGCCTGAGAGCTGTCGTTCCACTGGTCCAGGACTGGTTGATCATCTTTTGGTGATGTGCCATTTAGGCACATCATCTGGGGGTCTGTTAAGATATCAACTGGGTCAGTGGAGTGACCAGCTTGACATAGGAGCTGAATGGCACACTTAGATAGCACCGACCCAAAGATTGGCACATATCTATCGGATACCACCCCGGAGGTGACACAGTTTCTCTACAGAGGTCACAGTTTGGATGTGTACAGCCCTTGCATGGGTGTGTACCTAGGTCCCTATATAATGTTTGTGTGATGAGCAATCGGGACTTCTTGCCGATCAAGAACCCATCAGTGCTGATGTATCTGTAACCATTTCTCTGTCTAAAGTAGATAAAACATAACTAAAGGTATACTTGTCTGTTTGATGCACTCTACAACCAAAGTAATATGTAAGTGGGGATAAAAAGAGCTGGGTCCACTTAGGGTGTGTCACCGCAGAATGGGTTCAGTGATTCTTAACACTTGTCACCCACCCAGATCTTTCACAGACCTTCAAAGACCACATCCCCTGTTCTCTTTATCTATGCCCACTTACACCAATGGCTTTATGGTTATGTGGGATGACTCTGATAAGGAAATGGAGATCTATCCCAGGAATACATTTGCAAGTTTTGGAAAACTTGACTACAAGCAAAACGCATGGCACTTTGTCTGCACCACAAGGGATTCTGCGTCCGGATTAGTGCAGGTGTGGTTGGATGGACGACCTTCAACTAAGAAATTCACCAGCTCTGGATCAACTATAAAAGGAAATCCTATAATTATTTTAGGACAGGTAAAGTTTCAGTGTTTCTCCTTATTCCATAAATTCTGATTAATATTATGTAAGCTTCACAAGTATATTTCACAATAGTTGTTTCCATTACTGTTCCATTTACTTTCCATAAAAACTCTGCTCACGGTTGCGTGAGTATCCTCACGCAACCGTGAGGTTTGACATTATTGGCATGATGTCTGATGTCCACATGTGGGACTACATCCTCTCTCCCTGTGAGATCCAGAAATACGTGGATGAATGAAACTTCACTCCAGGGAATGTGCTGAACTAGAGGGCCATGGATTTTCAGATAATAGACAAAGTGCTGCTGGAGAATAAAGGAATGGTTTGTTCTTAAACTATAAAATAAATATAATCGGTAAGAAAAGGCAACGATCATAAAAAAATGGCCAATGTTAAATCAATGCTTTTGTAATTGATTACTTTTTGTGTAATTGGAATATTATGTTTTATTTCCATTTTGTTGCTTGTTGTTAGACATGCTTGTCATGGCAAAGGATGCTGTTCCTGTAACAGAATGACTTAGACCTTACATTGTCCTGTGACCCCAAGCAATGGTATCACAATGAGTATAATGTCTTTCTGCCACTAAACCAATTTTACAGGCTGCCTCTAAGTGAGCGAGGGGTATGGTGTATCAATATGTCCTTCTATAAGCCTCGCTATTTCTTTTAATAAATAGGAAAAGAGTCTGCGTTACATAGACTGGTGTATGGTGCTTTTCTGCTGTGGAAAACCCTCCAAATACAGTCTAGGACTATAATGATGAACTCAGATAATCTGGTCTAGAACCAACAATTAAATAATAAATAAATAATCTTCATTTCTAAATTGTAGAAAAGCAAAGTTTAAAAAAAAATCACTTTATGCTTTATGGGGGATTATTTGTTTTGATAAAGAATTACCTAAGAACATGCTAAACTTCTCAAGTTTGTTCATTATGACTAAGATTACAACAGACAACTACAGGCACCAATGCACTGTTAAGAATAATATTTAAGAATCAGTTGATATGATAACAAAGAGCGCACGAGCAGACCGCGTCATCTTCTTACAGTCAGAAATTTCAGACATTCATAAAAATACTAGCTTCCCTACCGTCCCACACAATTACCAGTGATGATTCTGCTTAGCAGTGTGATGAACCTGAACGTCTGTTGTTGTTTCCTGCATCTGTAAGCCCTGATTAGACTAACGTTTTTCTTATCCACTTCCCAAAAGCTGACTCTGTCAAATAAATTTACCAAAGGTTGCTTTTGTCGTCTGACTCTCCACAAACAACAGAATATTACAATTCCTGAAAGTTACGGGCAGTGCCATTTTTATTTGCTTGATTCCCACCTTCATTCCTAGAGAGCAGTAGTACTGTAGATCGTCACTAGGAGGCGAGGAACTGTACTAGCGTGATGTGTAAATGGTAGTAAGAACCAAGCTCGGCACGGTTAACTGATCCAAGCTTGGTCTAAACTCGGCATGGATCGGTTATAAAAGGGTAGTGTGAATGGGGCCTATGTTTCTTAGCTACCCTAGAAACATCTCAGGTTTCCCCCAGAGGATCTAAAGGAGGTGTCTAGGGAGAAAAAAGTATGGACATCCCTCCCTGCGGCTTTGTCCTGGAGTAGCATAATTTTCGAGTATGGTTAGGAAAGAATCTCATCGAATACAAAACACTTAATCTGTGGTATAGCAACTGAAGCCTGTTTTTGGATAAGCTCAAAATGTACTGCAAAAAGGGAACTAAAAGTAAGCAAAGTTTTCTTACAATTTCTATATTTTTACTTGATTTGAGCAGCTAAATAGGACTATTTGCTAATGGAATGAGTATTTCTACCCCTAAAACAAGATAATTAGACATCCAGCACTTGAAATAAGATGATGGAGATGAATTGTTCTTATTTTAAGTGCAAAAATCTTATTCCATTGGCAAATAGTCTGATTTACCAGCTCAAATCAATGAAAAATGCACTAATTTCAATGATTATGCCGCAGAATGTCTGCCTGGGGGTTGGTTTGTTTTCCCTGATCTGCAATGGCGACGGGTCAGAGGAGGCACGTTCGGCTCAGCTCTTCCACTATGTCGGGACGGTGGCAGGACAAGGGATTAGGCATACAGATATGAGGGGGCACGCAGAGATGTTAAGGGTTATCATTATGTGATCACATTATGCTCCGGCAATTTTTTGTAGTTGGTTATTTGTGTTTTCTTCATACAAATAGAGTAAGCTGTGTCCAACATCCAAGAGATGGATTGCATTTTAGTAAGGCCTCTACCCCAAAACCTGGCCAGCTTTGGTGTCCCATCTCAAGCCAACTCTCCTGCTGGTATAGCTCTTAGAGTCACTGAGGAGATCTTTAAAAGCAACTGAGATCAGAGTGGAAAGCTAAAAAGGTTTAAAGCCATTGCGTGTTTATCCTCAAAATGGCATTCAGAACTAGAGCCTGCTTGGGTGTATTACACGGGTCTTTCGCACAGAGGTCACTAGTGTTAAAGTCTGTGTTAAGCACTGTGGGGATGGGCGACCTGTTTGTTCTTGTATGATTTAGAAACACTTCCACTGCAGGGCATATACTCAGAAAAAAAAATCAGAAAAGCATTCTGCAGTTGACAGAAAAAATAGATGCTGTACCTGTGTTTCTTTGTTGTTAAAAAGTATCTTGCAACATGACCTGCTAAAAATCATTGATTGGGACGCTTATGGAGCTGCTAACTGCGAACAGATCATTCTTCAGACGGCAAACATAAAGCATGGAGTGGAGAAGACACAGAGATGCAAGATGCCCTCATCTCAGAAGTGAGGGGGACATATTTTTTGTAGGGTCAATTGAGTGATTTACCATTCTCTTGCTTTCAATCACACCTCTCCTTAGTGGCTAAAGAGCCACATAATCACCAACAGCCTCAGAACAGCACCGTGGGAATGACATTAGTTCTTTAAATTAACAAAATCTAAAGTTTCAAATTCTGTTTGAGTTGACACAATGACCCTCTGACATCTACAAATCAAGTAGCCAGATCATAAGGTGCCAAATGAAAACATGGAACATGAGATGTTTGGTTAAAGAAACATCCAAGTAAGCAAATTATTACATATCACACAATATAAAATGGGAGCAACAATGTAATGAGGTTATAAGCCACTTAATAATTTTTTTTGGCAGGAACTTAGAAAGTGACACAATGCTAATGTTACCTTTTAGTCAAATATAACAGATGTGCAAAATGTATCAAGCTAAAGAAAAATGGCATGACGTATTCCTGCTTCCTCTAAGAATGCAAATGATGCCAAAGTGAAATAAAGGCTGAAAATACAAATAAATCAAACAAAGAGCCATCCCATGCTCTATTATTGTCTGCAGGCTCTCGCTGCAGCCCAGTCTCTGCCCTGACACCTGGTCTTTACCCTGAACTACTACTATACAGATTAAAAATATTTTAGGATGTGAATAAGAGTTAATCTGAAACATCAACAAAAAATCTCTCCTGATAACTGCTTGGTTTCTCCTTGCAGACAGATATATTTCACTCAGCAAGTAATAGCCTCTCCTTACCTGTGAAGACCCAGCATCATGGTCCACTGCTTCCTGTCTTTCTATTGTGACAATAAAGATTCAGTTTAAATGTGGAAAGCCACAGTGAGCACAAGTCTTACACAGAAATTAAACAATGGTGTGTTTATTCTCGCCATGAACTATCAAGGGATGCAACACAGAGATAACAATAATATTCTTGTTAACAAGCTTAATATTATATACTGGCATGTATTAACGAGTAATCATTTAGCTATAACATCTACATCATGCATGCAACATCATCACTCAAATTACATGTTTTATTCAGCCTTTTGCTCAGGCTGGTTTGCTGAACATCCTGACACACGCATGCACAAACACACACTTTAAAGTGTGTAACATGTTTTTCCGGCTCAGTTTTTTGTTGAAGCTCATTGTGTTAGGCAGTAATCATTGTTTGAGTTGAGCCTGCCCTCGGGCTCCCATCTGGGGTGTGGTAGTTAACCGTGGCTGGGCCCCACCATCTGGGGCCCAGCAGTGAGTTGTCTGGGCTAACCATTGTTAGTACTAATTTAGTGTCTGGACCACCGCCATCTTGAGGCTCTTAGTTGTAAGCTATTGTGAAGTCAACTGTTGCTAACAGGCTAGCCAATGCTTTCGTTGGACGCCACTTTGAGGCCCCAAGCTGGAACTGTTTTGAAGCCAACTGTTGCATGGGCTAACCATTGTTTGGGACTAGCTCATTTGTCTGAGGCACCTGCCATTTTTAGCCTTGAGGCTGTAGGCGACTGGAGTTAACCACAGTTAGCCAGCGAGCCTGGTTAAGTGCTAAAGGGGAGTGGTGGCCTAGTTGTTACAGCAGTGCGCTTGGGCTCTGAGAAGGTTGCAAGTACCCGGTTGAATCCCCACAGCCTACACTCTAGCTCCCTGAGCAAGACCCTTAACCCCCAATTGCTCCCCGGGCGCTGTACAATGACAGCTCACAGCTCCCTTGGGGAGCTTGGGGAGCAGTGCCTCCAAGGGAGCAGCCCACTGCATTTGATGGGTGAAAATGCATAAGTGAATTTCTCCATTGTGAGATCAATAAAATTCAATTATTGAAAACAATCGGGGGGGAAAAAACGGGGGAAGTGGTGGTCCAGTGGTCAGAGCAGTGTGCTTGTGCTCTGTGAAGGCCACAAGCACCCAGTTCCCTGCAGACTGCCATTGCAGTCCCTGAGCAAGACCCTAAGCCCCAGGTTGCTCCCCGGGTGCTTTAATAGCTGCCCACTGCTCCTGGGTGGGATGGGTTAAAAGCAGAAGACAAATTTCGATGGAATGTATGATTGCAATTACAAATAATAAAAAAATCCTCTAGTTTTGAAAGCCATTACACTACCTTTAAGCTGTTAGCTAAACCCTTTTTCAATGCTATTTACATCACATATGCAGCCGTTTACTGGTGATTATCCAATACTTAATTAAATAGGACTTAATTGTGAAATTACCTAAAGACTGCTACCTCCAAGATTCATCCATTTTGCTGACCTTTACTTTTATTTAATTTTTATGTTGTATTTGATTCAGTAGTTAGTATGTTCAAGTAGTATTGTTAAACAGAATAATTGCTGTAACAGGGAATTATTGGTTTAATAAATTTTAACTAGTTTTGTCATGGTTTTCAGACGTTTCGCCCACATGCAGATACGAACGGGACACGACAGTCAGTTTAAGATGTTTATTTAGAGTGTGCAAACAACAAGGACGATGGTACGAGTAATGAGACGAGGCCTGAACGTCGAAGCGGGGAGACTGCAGAGAGAGAGGGAAGAATATTATTCGAGGGCAAGAACCAGGAAATAGCCAGAACGAGGATGGCAGGTGTTTGCTGGCGAAGGATCCGGAGCAAACCTCTGCGGAGCCGAGTGACAGATGGATTAACCAGAGAGAAGCGAGAACCATCAGAATCCGAGAGGGGGACCTCGAGCCTGACTGGGTAACTTCCAGGAAGCAAGAGGGGGAGCGCCAGAGCAAAATCTGAGCCTTGTGATTCTGGAGGTGAATTCTTCAGACGAAGCGCCAAGGCAGGTAAGTGCTACAGCACCAAAACTGACAAAAACAGGAGATCCAGAATTAGTCCAAGGTCAAGGAGTAAAAAGACTTACAAGCAGGTCTCCGAGAACTTGGTCAGAGGCCACGTCGTACCACGACTGGTTTAAGGTTCTGGCGTCTTCCATCTGTTCGAGCTCTGCTTAAGAAGCCAGAGGAAGCCGCCTTCAACGAGCTGCAGGTGTGGGCCACGCCCCCTCAGCCAACTAGAACCATCTGAGGAACAGAGTTAGAGCAAGGCAACACAGAGAACCCTGACAAGTTTAAGCGTGGTCATCCGTGGTATTTTATATCAGTGATCGAATTGTCTCTACAAGTTACCGACACATCTCTTTTGAGTTAACAACCGACTATACATAGACATATTTTTTTTGCTTGTGGTTAGTAATTGTTAATTCCAAATGCAATTGTGATTTAAGGCATTGATTGAATACCCATCCTTCATGGTAAATAAGGCTAATATTTGTTAATTATTTGTTAATTAATAAACCAATTGCTAGTTATGATCATTTAAGGCTGGTAGCCCTTAATCACAACCATTTGAAATAATAATCGATGTTGCTTACCCTTTGATTAGAATAACATATTATTAATTATAATATCCAATTATAATTGTTAATAACTTTCAAACTGCATTAGGGGAAATTGCACAACATGAGATACTGAAATAAACTTGTCTATACGTTCATGTTTCAATAACTTTTTAAGTAGTACAATAGCAGCATATAGTTTTCACAAGCATGGAGAGCCCTATTGCAGCTTTAGATGGTAATGTTCACTTCTTGGTTTATGTTGGTCAATATGAATTACCATTAGACTTAGACAAACATTATTGTCATTTTGTATGCACAGAGTGCGTACAGAACGAATTTCATTTGCATACAGCTTAAGAATTTCAGTGAATTGCAGTGGATTCCAGAATAAAGTAACTTTGCAGGATATAAAGTAACTTTTCACTTTGCAGGATATAAAGTAACTTTGCAGGATAGTAAAGTAACTTTGCAGGATGAAAAAGTGACTTTGCAGGACAGTTTCAGGATAAAGTGCACAGTGATTTCACAGTGAAGATGTAAACGATTCAGGATATATATATATATATATATATATATATATATATATATATATATATATATATATATATATATATTAAAACTGATATATAAGTGGCACCTGACTATAAGCTGTAGGATCGCCAAACTATGAAAAAAAGTGTGACTTATCGTCCGAATACAGTACCTTTGGTGTTCTGCAAAAGTATTACACAGCTTCTCAGTGAGATACTGCTACATTTCTGACACTATTTTGAAACCTTTGGTTGCGGAACTTACTTTGCCTGAACCCATTGCCAAAGGGAGGTCGAGCAAAGACTAAAACATTGGTAGAAATGATGTTTGTTTTTGCCAAACCTAAACATATTTAAACATTTTGTTTGCCAAAATGAAAACAAAACAAATGTTTTGTTCTCTTTGTCCTGTTCCATGACATTTGTTTCCAAATGTTTGCAAATTCAGGAAAAGCTCAGACCAAATTAAGATAGGAGGTGGATAGATCGTGCTCTCTTAGCTGCCAGTTTTGAGCAACAAACAGTCCTGTGATCTTTGTGTTCAAAAGTGGAGAACCTGACTTAAAAAAGGTAGAACCTGCCTTTAATATTTATACACTAGGATTAGTAAATGAGGAAAGACCAGTATGTCTTTTCACAGATTTTCAGATGTTTCCTGGATGAGCAAATAGTATTTCAACATCAAGATGACCAGCCCATTGATTTTGTGCAAGTCAAAGAGCTCTGAGTAGAACAAAAAAGAAGAACTGGCTTAAGGAAGTTCACACAAAGAACTTTGCTGAAACAGGGAAGGAGAGAGCAGGAAACATTGATTCTCTTAATAAGTGTACAGGAAAATCTTCATACAGATTTCAAGGTAAGATTGTAAATTTAAATTCAAAAGAATATTAATAATTGCCTAACATTCCTTGTTCACAAGTTTTGCTTTTTTTGTTTATTGCATAAATTCAAAGAAAACTTTAAGAATATCTGAAGACACCTAAACTTTTTTTTTGGTGTCTATTCTATATTAGATGAAGATGCTCCTTCTGCTTGTGATGATGAAGGCTTGTGCTGCCAAAACACAAGGTATTTCTTTTATATAAGTGTGAAAAAAACATATATTCATAGAAATAAAATGGATGTCATCTACAATGGATTAGTCTACATGAGTCAGTTAGCTATTCCTTGACATGATTTTTAAATTAGAAGGAACAAAACATCATATTTACAGTTTGTTGGCAAACTATATAAGAATATGGAGGGAACACTTGAGATGATTGTCTGGACCATTGTTCGTATTTGCAATATTCATTCCTTTTTAAATGAACTAAAGACACCAGGGATATCCAGTTTCATGGAGATTTGCATACAGTAAGTTTCACAAAATGTGAATTTATATGGTGGCAAATTAATGTAAAAAATCGCATGAGCGGGGGCGTACTGGTGGCGCAGTGGGTAGCGTGACCCATGTACAGAGGCCTTAGTCCTCAACACGGTTGACCCGGGTTCGACTACAACCCGCGGTCCTTTGCCACATGTCTCTTCCACCCCCTTTCTGTCAGCCTACTGTAATAAAAAAGCGAGCCACTGTATTTATAAAAATGGCTTGAATACTAAACATGTCTGTCCATACATAAAGTTGCAAAAGATTCTCGGTTATTTTGTTTTTCTGAAGTGAATTACCTGCTGTATCTTTGGAAATAATCACAATTTTTTACTTCAATACATTGACAATATTTCACATTTTTTGTAACTTCACTTCAGTCTCTGCAAGCAAGATAATATCATCAGCAAACAATAAGATAATTATGTTTAAATCGTCAATAGAAATACCATGGTTGACAGTTTATATGTAGTAATAATAAAGTAGGTGATAATACATCACCTTCCTTTACTCCAAAAGGAGTGGCGAACCATCCACTTCTCAAATCCTATTACAAATATTTCTTCCTCTTTCTAAGTACTTACAAAAAAATGTACACTATATTTGAAATGTGCTAATCACGGAATCCAAATTAATTGAATGGCTGAATAGAAATATCAAACAGTGAAGGAAAATACATATTTTTATGTTTTCAGATCTTTCTGGTAAAATGTTCACCTTCCCACTGGAAAGCAACCGCGCATATGTGAAGTTTAACACATCAAGAACGGATTTCGATGCGGTAACTGTTTGCCACAGGTACAGTAGTTTTGAATGTATGAATTATATAGAACAACATTCTTCATTGCTGTGGGTGATCAACATTATACAATACATAATTTATCTGTAATTATTGCAGATCCTTTACTGACCTCAAAAGAGACCACATCCTCTTCTCCATAGCCACGCCCTCTCATGCCAATGACTTTTTGATTTTCTGGGATAACACCAATAAAGAAATGGAGGTGTTCATCAGGAATAAAAAAGCTGAATTCGGAGGGCGTGACTACAAGCTGAACACGTGGCACTCTGTCTGCACCACATGGGATACTTCGACTGGACTGGTGCAGCTGTGGTTTGATGGACAGCCATCAATTAGGAAATTCACAAGCTCTGGTTCCAACATTAATGGACCTGTCATAATTATTGTAGGACAGGTAAGGTTTCTTTTATACAACTAAAAAATGGAACCACTAACTTTCCAATTCTACCTATGTTAGACCAGCCTCAACTGCTGCCTTATTTGCAGCCCCCGGGGCCTCTGTGTAATCTATAAATTAATTCAGTCTCTTTTCACAGGTGGATAAACATTAAATAAAGATTTCTTCTATTTTTGCTTTTCCGTCACACTGAAATTATTTCGATTTGATTAGATTCATAATTAGATTATCTTAATTAATGCAAGGTGCACTTTTCAATCCAAAAGTTAATTTATTTAGGAAAAAAGGGTTTTCCAAACCAATGGCCTTGTGTGAAAAGTTGATTACAACATGACTTGATTCAGTTTAATTAAAACATACTTTCTTGATAACTGCCAACAAGTATTTGTAAAATTTGTAAGCAATATTTCTAATATCTGAGAAGTGCTTACCTACTCTGCTTTATAGTATTGTTCTAATGTTGCCACAACATTAGGTTATCTTTATGTCTTTGTTTCTTACCTCTTGTTTATTGTTCTCTAATTGTTGCCATTAGAGTTAATCCATTTGTAGATTGGCATTTTAATTCATTCTTGTGTTCATTTTGAATTATTCTCTTAAAGACTACTTCCTTGTGTTTCATGTGTTCATGTCTCTCCTTCTGTCAGCTCACTCTGTCTTCATTCAAATCAGCTGTTCCTCATTTCCACCTTTCGCTCTCACCTGTTTCTGCTGTGCCTTTATCCACACTTCCCTCTGAATATAAATTCCCTTGTTCTCACTGCTCATAACTGGTTTCTTCAATTACTCTGCTCTGTTTTTCTTTACGTCTTTTGTGCCTGAGTAAATTTGCTTTATTCTTCTTTATAACCCCTTTATAACCCCTTTATAACTTCTTTATAACTTTATAACCTGGTCTTCTTTATTCTTCTTTATAACTCTCATATTCATTGTGTGACATCCAAGTTACTTCCTGCAATTTAGTCCTGCTAAAATCTCACAATACATAACATACTTCATGTATGAGGTCCTGCCATGGCATCCTGGCTCGGTTTAGGTCTAGACCTTCAAATGTTCATGCCAACAACACCTAATTTCTTTTTTTTAACAAATCAGGGACAGACTTTTTTTCCCTGTTATGACCTATTTGTTTCTCTTTGATAGTGTTATGTCAGATGTAATGGGATGCACATCTTCCAAACAAAGTTTGACTTTTAATTTAAGAATCCAATTTTTTTCCCCCCAAATGTCTTGTGGATCATCCAGATATTTTGGGGACATTTGAGGCAAGCTTTTGTCAGCAAGGTCATTGTGGGTTTTGACTGAGGATTGTCCATGGAGATTTTTCCTTTTTTTTTTTTTTTGCCAAGTATCTTTTTTGTTATTGAGTCATGAATACTAACAATGCAGGAAATAGGCTTGCATGGCTTTACATGTTGCTCTTTATTAAACTGTGACCTCCTGGATGAGTTCTTAGTGTGTTTATGGAGTACATTAGGTAGGCTGACTAGTCCTGGGAAGGTTCACCACGCCTATGTTATCCCTGTTGTGGGCAATGGTTATTGTAGTTTTCTGGTTCCCAAATTGTTAGAAATCACTTTGTAACCCCTTTGATAATCACAGACATCACTGACTTTGATTCAAAGTTGTTCTTGAAATTATTTAGATGATTGCTTGTTTTTTGACATGTTTTTAGCCTACTTCAGTCCTGTTTAGCTTTCAGTTGGAGCCAAATGCAGACAGACTGGAGCCAAAGAGGGAAGGGGAAAGTTATAAAATGAACATTTACACGTGAGCGTAACAGATGAATCCAGTGAATGAAAAACAAGAAACTTAAACAATAATCAATGGCAGTAAAATGATATAGGAAGCAACAGATATAATCACAGGGGATGTGGAACAGCTGTGACAGAGCAAAGCTGTCTTCACACTGGCTACATTCCGTGTACACTCCAGCATCCATTGTAAAATGCACCGTGGGGCGATCCTAACCACGTGCATGTAGGATCCATTCATGTAGACTGCATTTATTTTGCTGATAAACTGTATAAATTGTACCTAAATGTTACTGTGCAATTTCTTACCATTATTGGTAAATATTTCTGTGAACTTGTTTAGTTCTACAATACTTCCCATAAAACCGTCTTAGTGCTACCCTCTTCAGGTTGAATGGTGGCTATTGCAGTAGAATTTTCATGTTGGTTCAAACACTACATGCTTTCGTCATCATAGCCTTACGTTATGGTATAAAAGAACCTCAGACACACGCCCTGTGGCAAGTAAGATTCACAACTGGGAATCACAAGATCATTGATCAATAGTGTTTAGCACTTATTACTGTGGCAATGATGCTAAGATCACTTTATCACTGTGAAAACACTGTTGCAATAATTGATTCGACTAAAAATAAACGCATGGATTAGTTTTTCAAGATCTTGCAGAGACATTCCTTTAATGCTGGAAATCTTCTTCAGGTGATGGAAGGCCATCTTTGTAATTGTATTTAGATGCTTTTGGAGGTTCGGGACTGAGTCCGTCACTACTCCCAGATTCTGGGCCTGATCAGTGGTTACTAGCCAAAGCAGCTTAGGCTGTGCACTAACTTTTGATCGCTCTTCTATTGCTCCAATAATTAGTAATTCAGTTTTGTTCTTATTCAACTGTAGACAATTTTGGCACAATTTTGGAAGTGGTAAACAATATTGTCATAAAAGGTCAAGTTAGATTATTGTATTTTTCATAATCATAATCATAATTTTTCATAAGTTTGTATCACAGGCATTTCATATTGTAGATTGTCAACAGAAATGTTTGGAAAGCCATGAGCTATGACACAAAGAAGGGTAACTTTAAAATCACAAAACAGTGAACTGAAACTGCATAGTGAGGCAAACTGAAACCTTGATGGTGAAAATTATTACGGCACAACATGCGATTAAAATCATCAAAGCCTTGTTGTGTACTGTTTTTTAAAATGACTGTCCATTAAAACTCTGTCTTCCCAACAGGAGCAGGACAGTCATGGTGGCGGGTTTGACATCAAGCAGTCTTTCGTTGGCATGATGTCTGATGTCCACATGTGGGACTACGTCCTCTCTCCCTGTGAGATGCAGAATTATCTGGATGAACTAAACTTCACTCCAGGAAATGTGCTCAACTGGAGGGCCCTGAATTATCAGATTATTGACAAAGTGCTGTTAGAAAATAAAAAAATGGTGTGTTACTAAGCTGTTAGTGCAAACTGATCTCTTTAAAAAAAAAAAAAAAAATCAGTCAACAATATGTAATCACCAATTTTCATTTGTTTTACTGTATGTTTGTGATTGCTTTCTGAGTAAAATGAACAGGATGGTGCTAGTTTATCAAATTACAAGTGTCATCTGTCACTAACAAGAAGCCATTTGTGTGATAAGGTTAATAAATGCCTTTGCATAGAGTTGCTCAGTGGCGTCACTTCCTGTTTGCGGTAAGGCGTATTGTGTCACTTCCTGTTGTCACGGTGTGAATCGCGGTCTTTTGCTCCAGACTCTCTCGTAGTGATGGTGAGATGAAGCCTCATGAGGCATTGAACCACTTGAGCCAACTGGTTCGAGAAAGGGTTAATTTCTTGGAGCTTCATGTGCACACGAAACCACCTACTGGCCAGGTGTATAATCACAGCCAGCTGTATCTTAACACATGTGATGCATTGATTTTTTTGTCTATTATGGCTCTTGGGAATGACTTCAGAAAAGGTGTAGGACAAAATCATTTGTCTACATAAATTATGTATACACATATGTGTATAATAAAATATTGTTTGAATGTATTCAATGTGTGTAATTATTCCCAAAATAGTAGTGTCATGTGATATGGCATGGTGTGTAATAATCAGACCTCTCAACTTAGATCAAAAGTTAAGAGTGAGATTATGCTAATTTTTTTTTTTTGTGGGGGGGGGGGATTATGGTCAACAATTTCCCCTCAGCAGCAACACTGAAGCACACAGAGGTTCACGCTGTGTCTTTACGCATGATCCAGCTGCTGATGTCTCCCTCTTTTCAGCTCAACGCACTTCGAGACTGTTACAGTTTATAACATTCTCATCACCTTTCACAGCGACAGGTTTCTCAGTCAGTCGCCGTGCTGACCAGACAACTTTCTATTGCTCTCGTCAGTGCACTCTGGGCGGTGCGGTGGGTGGATTTTACCCCCGTTGGTGCACTGCGTGCGAGGGATAAACAGTGGGGAAAATGCATAACTAAATACTGTAAAGGGCTCTTATAAAGGGAACAGGGGTACTGACAGGTCTGAGATGAAGCCCCTGATGTTACAAGTTCTTTAAAATGACCCTTAAAAGTGCGCACCTGAATTAAAGCGCGAGGCAGCACGCTCACCGAAGTGCCACTGATTCTATGTTGTTAAAAACAAAAGAGCATGAAACACAGCTAGTAACTCTCCTATTGACTTTAACTGGCACACGTTGCTACCGATGTGAGGACAATTAACGTAGTGATTCACATTTTGAATGGTGAACGGTGATAAAAGCACCTGCTCCGAGTGCAAGGAGGGGGTAAGAGGAGCAAGCGCTGAGGCACAGAAATACGGTGCATGTAGTAAAAAAAATGCTGAATTAATAAAAACGAAACTTAGAAACAGACCAAGTGGCGTTTTAAACTGCATCTGGTTAGCAGAACTGTTTTATGATCCAGCGTGCAGCCATGACTGGTTCTGAATGAACCGGTCATCTGGCAAAATCTGAGCCACTTCCCGAAGCAGTCACGTGGTACAGCCGGGCAGCGAGGCTTAGGACGTCATCGTTTTTGGCTCCTCCCCTAAATGAAGCAAGCTTCGATATGCGCTTTACGGAAAATGCCCCCTGTAACATCTGTCTCTAACACATAAACACTTTTGAAACATTCTCTGTTGCTCACGTTTGGGAACTCCTCATGTTCACACGGTTTGCTTTTCTCGGCGTGGTAAGAGGGCGCTAGCCTAGCTTTAGCCCCACAATGGCTTCTTCCCCTACTCTTCCCCTACTCTTCAATCCGCTTCTCCGTCTCTGTCTAAGTCTCCTCCTATCTCCTGTTCTCTGTATCAGATGTTTAGTTAATCCTCTGCAGTGATTAACTAAACATTCTTCTTCAGTATTGAAGAAGAGCAACCAACGGAATTCTTCGCCGATTTGTTATGTGAGGTTTTCGGGAAAGAGATACTTGCCTCCTCGCCTGAGATTCACCGAGCCCACCACTCACTGATACCCAAACCAGCCCGGGACAGAGACCACGGCTGGTGTTACACTGGTTTTTGTGATTGTGTTTTATTTTGTGAGGCACTATTGCTTTTTTATAGCTTTACTCGACCTAAAGTAGAAGATGTTGCGCTAAACGTTACGCCAGCAATGCAAACATAAAATGTCAAATATTCGGTGCCAGGTTTTTGTCAAAGACTTACCTGACATCCTAAACTACTACTACTAATAATCATTTCATCACATTTTAAATATTACTTTTAATCCTCAAAGTAAAAAGCCACCAGAAACAGTTTGGTTAAAATATCTATTCTTTTACATTACAGTCACAATATATGGGAGCAGCTATCATATTCTGTGACATCTATATTTCTATAATAATCATAATGGCACAGGAACTTTTTTTTTTACAAAAAACCTGGGACTGGACATTAACATTTTTATGTTTGCGCTGCTGGCGTAGCTTTTGGTGTAAATATTCTATTTTAGGCCAAGTCACACTATGCAAACACAACAGCACCTCTCAGAGTCACAAAATACAGTGTTTACAGAGTACGGTTGCACCATTACCAGATAAAAGATCTTTTTATTCCTAAGGCTTTGACAGAGTGGGAACTGAACTACCGTGCCGTAGATGACTACTACTGGGTCCTGGGTTCAAGTTCTACCCTTGTGCTGGTTCTTTCTGCATGGAGTTTGCATGTTCTCCCTGTGCATGCATGGGTTCTCTCCGGGTACTCTGGCTTCCTCCCACAGGCCATCAATAAATAAATACACACACACACACACACATATATATATATATATATATATATATATATATATATATATATATATATATATATACATACATACATACATACATACATACATACATACATACATCTTAAATGAAATATTTAAATTTTCACCAAGCTCAAATATTTGACTCTCCTGCTTTTTGTAGTCAAAACATCTAATATGCCTCTGAAATTGTGGGAACTCCTCCACTTGAGGTATACTTTTCCATAAACAGCTTCATGCAGCGGGGGGTTCTGTCTCACGTAGTTTTATTCTCTTGGTGTCTTATTCACAAGAGCTTTGGGGCCTTACCTAATGTGGGTGTTGCATTAGTCTGTAATGTTGAGGAAACTGCTGAGAAAAAAATGAAGCCCTTGACTTGCTGGTCTATTTCTATTTTTAACCTGGCAGACCTGTATCTTATAACTTTATGGTTATAAGATATTGGTCACGACCAAAGAAAAACTCCTGCCAACATAAAAAGGTGCTTCCTGTTTGGTTGAACTTAGTTGTAAAGATGAAGGTTGGAGCGCCACCATGAGTAGCTAAGAGAAGCTAGATTCTGCTTTTCCAGATCAAAACTGACTTAAAGTAGTTTTCAGCATCTGATAAAGGTGTCTACTGGAGAGCCCTTGGAAGTTTTTCCAGGCACAACACACTGGGAAGAGAAGCAGTGCAGAGTAAGAAATAGCTGGAATGACCGAATTGCCTTTCTAGCCTAGACTGTCTGGATTTGACTCCAAGAACTGGTAAACTGATTCTAGGTAAATGGAAAACAATGGATGGATGGATGGATGGATGGATGGATGGATGGATGGATGGATGGATGGATGGATGGATGGATGGATGGATGGATGGATGGATGGATGGATGGATGGATGGATGGATGGATGGATGGATGGATGGATGGATGGATGGATGGATGGATGGATGGATGGATGGATGGATGGATGATCTAAAATCATAATATCTCTCACTGGCAACAAGTTAATAGGGTTATTAAAAAGGGTTGTTAAAAAATTAAAACACAACATTTTCAACAATATACCAGACTCATTACAAGTATCTAATGAGGCCTCCATGGTGGCAGACTGAGGCCTGTTTAAAATATGGTTATTTTCAATTTTGTTAAAAAATAACATGGGGATTGTATCAATTTGAGGAAATAAATTTAAATTAACAGTGGTCTGATAAGAATTCAAATATGTTTTTAACATGATATAAATGAAACCTGTGGTTTTATTCTTTTTCAATTTGTGCTCGCCTCCTAGGTGCTCTGGTGGTCTTGTTTAACTGAGGCTAAGCAGTAGGTTGTTTTTTAACAGGACAGGACAACAAAATCTTATCACAAGACTCCTGATACTGAAAAAAACAGCTTATGTGTAGAAAAACATACCAGATTCAGAGTCACCAACAGGGATATTACTAAAAGCAAAGGAGAAGGGAGCAGCAGTGGAAGAGTTAAACATTCAACAATGCCTGACTGGAGCTAAGATTTTAGACTCACAAGCTACAGACATTTCAAATAAAACAAGTTTATGATCTGAAAACAGACATTTGGCCTCAGGTCAACAAAACATATCATTAGCTTGTAGTAGTATTGAATCATTGCTGACACATACGAAAGACATAATTATAAAATATTACCTGAAACATTTGGTAAACTATAACAGTTGATGCGTCATTTTAGAACAGAAATCTTTGTCTAACATGTCTTTTGTAGTTTTTTATTATGTCATCCTTCTGAAAAGTAGTATTTACGGGTGTGTATGGAATGATACCAGCAATAGATTATGTGTACAGTATGTTAGGTGGTTGACTGTTTTGCCCAGAAAACACTTTTTTTGTAATGCTAAACATGTTTGGGTAGTTCCTCATGAAAGACAGTAATTAAGTCCTGTTGTGGGGAAATAATGACCAATCCCTCAGTTACTTACTAAATAGAAGTAAACAGTCATTACATCAACCTCCAGGATTTATTAAGAAACAGAGCAGAGCTAAAGTAAACACACCCTTGGCTTGGCTGCAGCCTGAACCCCTTCTGTTCTCAGCCGTGGTGTCCACTGAATCTGAGGTCAACGACTCTTGCACATTGTTATACCGGACTGCAGCTTTCACCAAAAACACATAACAAAAACACCTCATAATCCAAACATTTACAATCCCAAACAGAAAATAGGCAAGCATTGACCTCGACGGACCAAGGGAGAGTGGATTCAATAGCAGGCCTTTCTCGTCGCCTCCTTCATGTAGCTGCTCACATGTTTTAAAGGAGCTGGATCAGAGGTGACCTGGGAATTTATTTGTCCTCAGTCCTAGATTAAGTTATGGTCTCGTTTCCTTATTGCTCTTTCCTTGTTATCTATAATCTTGATAACTCTACTTTGGGGAACTGAAAGATCAAACTAAATAAGCAAAACACATTGCTTTGTTGAAGTAAAAATTGTAAGAATAATTATGGAACAATGATAACAAAATAAATGGTAAACATCACATCTATCCAATTTTTTTCTATCATATAGAAACCTGTTGGATTTTAAAATCAGTTACCAGATCAAAGAGTAGAATGTGGTAAATGTTTAACACTGCCTGTCTGTCTGTCTGTCTGTCTGTCTGTCTGTCTGTCTGTCTGTCTGTCTGTCTATCATCATTATGTTATCAAGAATAACCTAAATATAAAAGCCAGACTGTGATGTCTTTGCTAACAAGCCAGGTACAATGACTAAGGTATGTTGTACTTTGTAAAGCAGAGACACTTTTTTCCCAAAAAGAAATACAGAAATCTGCTTCATTGCCAAGGAAAATCTGTTTTTCATTTATAATAATGCAAGTTAGCAATTAGTGAAATGCAATTGTAAAATTTACATTTTTGGTTTGTCCATTTTTATATCAGAAGGTTCTCCTGCTCCTTCTGGTGACATAATGTGCCGCCATCCCTTAAAGTAAAGATTTTTTTTTGTCTAAACTGATGTTGATGAGAAAAAAAAGAATACTATGGCTTGTAAGAATGAAGTGGTGTTCTTCTGCTTGATGTTAATGTAAACATGTTTATTTTACTCTGCCTACCTATTTAATTTAAAGGAATAATTAAGTAAGATATTTACTGTAAAATCAACCTAAATCAATCTCATTTGTCACCTGGGATGGAAGCAACATTCCCTATAAACAATCAGTCTTCTCCATCAACAATATCTTAGTCAAGTATTTCTTCTTTCAAACTTTGGCTCCATCTGAATACCCTTATTGAGTAAGGACTCTTTAGCTAAAGCAGAAGAGCGTCAGTGGTCGGCGTGATAAGTGCTGTAAAAATAGTGGTGTGAATAAGGAAGGAGGAAAAGGAGTCTGTATTATGGTAAATGGCCTGTAATGTATAATGCTTTATCAAGTCGCTTTGGAGTCTTTATCGAGGCCCCAAAGCGCTTCACACTACATTCAGTCATTCAGCAATTCATGCACACACTTACATGCTGACAAGCTACATTTATGGCCACAGCTGCTCTGGGGCAGGCTGACAGAAGTATGGGTGCCACACATCGGCGACACTAGGCCCTTTGCCCACCGCCCAGAGGAAATGTTTATGAAGTGTATTGCCCAGGGACACAATGACTGAGACGGTCAGAGTGGGGGTTACAGGACGAACTTCCTAGCTCCTGTGCCACTGTTGCTACATATACATTCAATAGCATATAGACGCAATTCATGTGCAATTATACATAACATCTATACACCCACACTTATACATAACATCTATAATCCACTGTAGACACCACTTACACAAATCAGTATGAAAACAGGAATGATTTGAGAGAAGCCGTTGTTTTGTCAGGCATGAAAACTTGTGAAAGTCTGTGCATGGTAATAGTTCTGTGATCCATTATTGAATTGTCACACTTGAGAACACTGATTTGTGAAAAGATGTTCTGCGTTTGGGAACCCTAAATTCAACATGGACAGTTGAACAAGTAACTCAGGATGTTTTTCCAGAGCCCATAGATATGATTATTTTTAAATGACGGCCAGCAATCCCTTGGATAATCTTGAAAAGCACACATGCTGTATGTTTTTATACATGATTAAGTTTTTTTTTTAAAACTTAGAATATTATACTTCATGTAAGAATATGACAGCAATTAAACAGACATGTTTTCTTCTTATGAATTTGTGATTAGCTGAAGCTTGAGAAATAGCTGTAGGACTTGTTGTTGTCGGACTGGAACTAAACCCCCTCCTCCATCCTTCTCTACTTTGGGTTAAAGCTCATACTAGCTGGGGTTCTAAAGACCTCTGAATCTAACGAGTATTGCCCTGCTTGGAGTTCCTGTGAGGCCTTTTTAGCTAGATAAGCAGGACACGACCGATCTACTAGGGCCCACCCTTTTACAGTAGACATGTTGGGCAACCGAGTAGCCTAAGGCGACCTATTTCCTGACCACCGCCCTAGTTAACGGTGGCTCCTACTTTTACACAACAGCACTTGTTATTGGATTGGTTAATCTTTAGTGACTCAAAAGTCCCTAAGGGTGTTGTTTGTTACATTTTGCAACAGATAGCCTTTAAAGACCTTGGTTCGGATGAAACTACTCTTTCCAAACTCTTAGAGGTCAATGACTTTATTTTTTATCTCTTCCTGAATTTAGCTGGATGATTTATGATTTATTGCTATTGAGATCATTTAGCCTTCTTCCTGTTGTTAGACAGGTTCAGCTTGAGTGATTTCCTGATTCTACAGGTCTGCCAGTAATCAAGCTTGGTGTGGCTTGTAAAATTGAGCTCAGTTTTTCAAAAAATTGGGTTAATCACAGTTAACACATAATTTAACAGTTACGAGTTTGCAATTTTAATAGCTTTCTCTTTTAATGAATGAAATCATCATCTGAAAACTGCTTTTTGTTTCTACTCAGCTTTTTTATCTGATATTAAACTTTGATGTTGTAAAACATTCAGGTGTGGCAAAAACAAAATAAATCCTTAAAAGAGATTATATTTTCACAGCACTGTATACGTCTGCTTCAAGAGCAGTCAATCAAAATGTTTATTTGTGTACGGTGTAATGTTTCTGCATGCCACGTTGTAAGCAATCAATCTGGTGGGGCAAAGAGTGCACTAAACTGTGTCATCTAAGCAAATATTGTGGAGTCATAAAATCTGAGTTTAAAACCTCTGCCCCCCCCCCCCCCATACCCAGTCACAACATTCAAGGTAAGACAATGCATTTCTAATTAATTTAACATGACAGTCCCTTGTTTAAAGATGAGCCTTTGTAAAACAGAACAGAAAATTGGAAACTTTTTATTTGTGTGTTGTGTCTTTCTTATACCACTATTTAAAGTCCTCAATGCAGAAAGATGAATTTGACGACGTTTAAATTGTTGTTTTAACGAACAGTAATGTTTGAGCTTGCTGACAAATGTTTAGCAAAAGTATACAAGGTACACCAAAGTCGAGTTTGGACTTTGCAAACTGAAATTTAAGCAAATGGTGACGAAGTCAATGTTTACTTTGAGGTTCAATTAGTTTAAAAGCTTCTAAACTTGATGAAGAATACATATTTGTGACATTGATGTTAACTGGCAATGGATCACCGGTGACCTATCGGAAAATATTTTTGACTTCAAGTCTCCTACCGTAGACTTCTATTTTTCTTTTGACCAATTATGTCGATCCACAGTTTCTCCAGAGCTAATGTTAATCACCACAGCTCATTTCTCAAAACCCTACCTCCTCCTGTTTTGGCATACTTTGCTCCAACCAGTCAGTTTAGATGCTCATTGCAACATGTGGAGATTGTTGCCAGTGGAATTACTGTCATGTGGATGTATCGCTTGTGGGGCAGGATATTTAAAACTCCATAGCAACAGCATGAGTAAAGTTCATTGGGTCACTGCACCGGGTCGGTGCATCCTTGTGTTTAAAAGACAGCTTTTGGTGTTAGACCTACATTTTCACCAGGATATATGTGTAAAACTTCTGGGAAGACCCAAATAGCAAAAGAAGAAGTGGCAGAGCTCGTCATGGGAGTAACAATGTTTTTTTTTCTGATTACTTATCAGAAAAGTTTTGGAGAGCGCCTAGGCATACCTACAGCAAAAACAGCTCTAGAATAGTCATGTTATATTATACTGCATTCAAATTGAAAAGACTTGTCTCTTTTGGCTCCCTTATTTTTCAGCTAGAATCTCCTTGCATCAGCCTGCAGATGCGTGTCAAAGAAATAAACAAGAGCAATAAAAGGACAATTTGTGTGCGTTCCAACTTTAATAATTAAAAACTGGTTACTAGAACACCATAGTGGACATAGTTAAAAAAATGTAAAGTGTTACCTTTATTCTATTTTACAAATTCTTTTTTAAAGATCTCTTGGACAAAATGTTCACGTTCCCACGAGAATCCAACACAGCAGATGCAAAGCTCTCATCAACAAAGAAATATCTGAGGGCTTTAACTGTCTGTCTCATGTATTTTCAAATGTGGGAAAGAACCAGGGAGAGAAATAAAAACATCTAGAGTTAAGCCCCAAAATTATACTTTTTCCTTGAGGACATTTACATTTAAATTCTCATATTTTTTTTAAAAAAAAATATGTTGAAGTTATTGGTACCATGAGAAATAGCCAATGGAAAAAACTTTATTGTATCACAGCAATCAAGATCTTCTTATATTCATTATTGTTTTGCCTGTCTTTACTGGCAACTTGATCTGTGGTGGTGGGCTCCAAATAAGTCAAGGAGGTTGGAATGCCTCCTTACACTTGATCTCTAAATGCCACAAGAGGCCCAATAGATCAAAAATAACATTAAAACAATGACATTTGTGTACAAACATGCATTCTCGCTTACCATACACTGTAAGTGTGTGTCTGTGCATTCTTGGTTAAAATATCATTCAGTGAAGTGACATTAAGTAGAGCAGCCAGAATTTTACCCTAATAGGAGTAGAGACAATTAGGGATAATAACAAACAGGCTTAAATCGAAGGCAACTAGACTTTTGCTCAGTTTTTCTGAAAATGTTTGACATCTATTCAGGAGTCTTTGTCATTTCTGGTGGCTCACACATGAGTAACCAGTGGTTTTTAAGCATATGGAGGCCCATCCTCCTAAAAGTGAGAGTCGTCAAAGTGCAGTTGGCTCTGATTTATGCTTTTTGGGTGTTGCCACAACACCAAATAACTGAATATTGGTGATAACTGAAAAGTTGCACAGGCACTTCATGATAATATTACTCAAGTAAATGTGAAACGTACGGTGCAGTAAAACTACTCCAAAATGTATTTTTTCCTGAGTTACTCGAGTAAATGTAGCTAGTTACTCCCTACCTCTGCATGTGATTGTAATGAATTAAATGCAGGGTTCTGAATCAGGTAAAATAAGCAAAATAAACAGCAACCAAGAAAAAAATAGCCAAAACATTAAGAAATAAAGAAGAAAAAGATAAAGATGATAATCCTGCAGCACACATTTTTAGACGGATTTCACTTTAAACATTTTCTTGTAACTCCAAAATGCTGTTCTCTGCAGGGTTCAGAATGCAATCAAGGAGGGGACATACTGAAATACACATTTTATGTAACATAATTGCATAGTGGTGTTTAGCCTGTAGAAAAACAGGTTGTCGTTCAGTTTGTTTTTCTTCTTTCCCCATTGTTCTTTTTTATAGAACCAACTAAAAACCAGTTCTGTCGCTAGCCCTATTCCAAACATGAAGCCAGTTGTTGGAAAACAAGTAACTGAGCACAACGGGCATCCTCTATATAAGAACACTCACTGGCATTTTTTTTCTCATTACAGTTGGACACAGACCTAAAGGTAAGATTGTGACTAGCTCTAATGTGAAATTAGTTACATTTAAAGTATTTAAGTAAGACTTTAAAGTATCTTGCATTCATAGCGTTAAAACCTAATATTTTAATGTTTGTTTCAGATGGCGGCTTTGAATCTCCTCATGATGTTGACAGCCTGTGCTGCAACTCCTCAAGGTAGAACACATGTAATAATATAACAAACTTTCACAAATTAAGTTAATTTTCTATGCTTCTAAGTAAAAAAGACTGATAAATTAAAGTTATGTTTAATACTATATGTTTAATTATAAGATAAGATAAGATAAGCTTTATTGATCTCACATTGGAGAAAAAAGACCTGGTCAAAGTGACAGTTTCATGGGACTTTTTATTATGGTTTTCATTGTGAAATTATTTTTTATTCTTTTTGTGTCATCTAGATCTATCTGGAAAATGTTTACCTTTCCACAACAAACTAAAGCCCCGCGTATACACTGTACGAGTTTTTGCCCTTTTCGGGCCGATTCTTCAGTCGTGCAAGCATTTTTTGAATCGGGCTGAATTTCAGCTTGATCGTACAGGGGGGGAGGAGGGGCGATTGGCCTCTCACGACCACCTCCCTATCAGGAATTGGACGGTCGGTTGAAATCAAACATGTTTGAAATTCAGTCGGCCGTCGTGAGGTTTTCGTGAGCGCATCCTGCTGTTCAAGCAGAGCTACAACAGTTTACGAGCCGTTTTCCCCCCAACCTCGCACAGTGCGCACGTGCTAACAAGTAGATTTGACTGACTATTGTGACATTGTTGATAAACAAAGAGGAAAAGGCTGGGGTGTTAAATGTGCACGGCCGCCAGCTTACCTCAAGTTCTTTCTGTAAAACTGACAGACCGTAGTAGTCACGTTTGCTCAGCCATGTCTTTGTCCAAATACGTCGTCGCCTTTTCTTTTTAGGGCTTTCTGCACACAAAATTGCACGTATTGCCAAAGCAGCGCGTTTCTCTCCGGTAATGTAGTAGGTACACCTATTCTGGCGTTATGTTAACTGTGACATCATCCAGAGAAGACGGCTCACCCGCTACTACCATCTAATGTAGAACAGATTACTAGATCAATGTGTGCTTCTGTGCTTTTTTGTCTCTCTTGTTGTGTCTCTGCTCTGTCTTCTGTAACCCCAGTCGGTCGAGGCAGATGACCGTTCATACTGAGCCCGGTTCTGCCGGAGGTTTTCCTTCCCGTTAATGGGGAGTTTTTCTTCCCTCTGTCGCTTCATGCTTGCTCAGTATGAGGGATTGCAGCAAAGCCATGTACAATGCAGACGACTCTCCCTGTGGCTCTACGGTTCCCCAGGAGTGAATGCTGCATGTTGGGACTTTGATGCAATCAACTGGTTTCCTTATATAGGACATTTTTGACCAATCTGTATAATCTGACCCAATCTGTATAATATGATTGAACTTGATTTTGTAAAGTGCC
Organism: Fundulus heteroclitus; assembly: GCF_011125445.2. Taxonomy (NCBI): domain Eukaryota; kingdom Metazoa; phylum Chordata; class Actinopteri; order Cyprinodontiformes; family Fundulidae; genus Fundulus; species Fundulus heteroclitus. Next base: position 22,923,080 of record NC_046363.1, on the reverse strand, counting down.
TTGAGATGACATGTTTCATGATTTGGCGCTATATAAATAAAATTGAATTGAATTGAATTGAATAATGTTTACAGTAGCCATCGACACTTCTGTCTTCTTCTTCTTCTGTCTACGTTCGGACGTACAGTGTGAGCACTCCGGTCGCGTGCGAGCATCGCGCGATATACAGATCGTGAGCGGTGAAGTTTTAAACCCCCCGGTTCCGTTGCACAGTTTGAGATGTATATAAGTACCACGACTGAAAAACTCGTACAGTGTATGCCCGGCTTAAGGGAAACAATTAAGTAATTGCACCTTGTTTAAATTTATTAACTTTACCTTTCTTACTGGTTCTTTACAGATCTTAGTAGAACCTACAGCCTATTTCCTCTGGCAACACCTTTTTATGACAATAATTTTGTCATAATTAAGGACGTGGCAGCATAAGCACTTGATGTCTATGTCAGGAGTGAGAGGGCTCAGTTTTCTAGACTACAAGCTGAGTGTGTGGCACTCTGTCTGTTCCACAAGGAATGCTGAATCTGGCATTGGGCAGCTGTGGTTTGATGGCAAGTTTGTCAGTGGATCACAGATCAGCCAACCAATTGTTATTCTGGGACAGGTATACAAATAGCTTTAATATGTAAATGTCTGAACTTTAACAGTGGGGTAAGTTAGTTCATACTTAGACATTTAGAATTTCTTATTCTTTTGCTGCTTTTTTTGTCATAGGAACAGGGCAGCTATGGTGGAGGCTTAGAGATCGGGCAGTCTTTTGTTGGCATGATTTCCGATGTCAACATGTGGGACTATATCCTTTCTCCCTGTGAGATGCATCACTATGTGGCTGAACTTACTTTCAGTCCAGGAAATGTGTCTAACTGGATGGCGCTGACATTTGATGTTACTGGAAGAGTGCTGATAGAAGATAAGCAAAAGAAGTGTTCGTGAAACAAAAAACAAAGCACACAAAAAAATTTGTAAAGGCTGTGTTTCAAAGTAGGAAATGTTCATTCTCTTTTTGTTCTTGGGAAATATGGTCTGTTCAATCATACTAGAAAACCAAGTATTTGAATTGTGTAAATGTTAATCACCTTCATCACTAAAGTTTGATGAATAAATATTTCTCACCTGGTGGAATTGCCCGCAGACTTTTCCAGTCTCACTAATCATAATATTATCCACAGAAATATTGGATTTATTCAGTTTATTGGAGCTGGCGGTTACCTGATATATCGGCTGCAGTTTTGGCCTTGGTAAGACTGCAGGGAGTGTGTTATGGATTAAGCGTTGAACACCCATACTCATGCTTTGTGAGCAAAACAGCAAGCTGGATGCGATACTGGCACAGCATTGCATGCCCGCGGTGGTATGAACTGAGAGGTGGAATGGAAAGACCTCAGGGGAATTTCTAGCTCGATTTACAGCAGAAAGTCCAACAATTTTTTCTTGGGGCTTGCCTTGAAGATGGACCAGCGGAGACTTGAAGGCTGACACAAGTTTTACAGTCAGCCTGATAAAAAAACAATCTCCTTGTTATTGAATCCGGCGCCCTGATGCTTGCTTATCTCAAATTCACCTGGATGTTATGCAAAAAAAAAAACGCTCTACCCCCACCTGGACCTGCTCATGACACCTGTGAACTCGAACAGTGCCCTTGTTGAACTGCTGATAATATTCCAATACTATGGCTGGAAGGACTCGAGAGTCATTGGCCTACTGACACACGCATGCACGCACGCACGCACACACACACACACACACACACACACACACACACACACACACACACACACACACACACACACACACACACACACACACATGGTGATAAATACAACCCCCTGTGACTCATTGTATTCACTATGCCTTATTGTTTTTTCCCCCTGGGACAGGAACTTAGGTTGGAAACACGTAAGTGCTGCTCACTTGGGGTACTAGACTTGGACCCCCCCCCACTGAAATGTGTCGGCTTATGGTGTTGTGTTTATGTTTGCTTTTTTTGTGCTGAGGGTGTTATTTTACATTTCTTACACTGTCAGAGAGACAGTGTAAGTTTGTAATGGGGTTTAGGTATAATTTGAATGTTATCTAAGCCATACAAAGCCTTTTTGGGCAATAGTATAAAAATTTGGAACTCCACACTCCTCCAGACCTTGAATTGAGAAAGCTTCTTGGATGGGAAATGAAACGTCTTCAAACTTCAGAAAAAAGTCCAGTTGTTTTGTTTTTTTAATGTTTTTGTAACATACGGGAATAAGGACCCAATATGCACACAAACAGGTATGAGCCTTTAAGTGTTTTATTTACTCAAGCTCTGAGCGTGTCAGGGAAAACGCGCAGGCAGCGCGGCACATGGAGCGCACAGCAGGCAGCTCTCCAACTGGAACCCCCCTATGGCAGACACTACAGGTTAGTGATCGGAAAAAAGGGAAAAACTGGCAAGGAGAGAGAAGGAGGATCACTAACCTGGTAGAGGGATTCAGAGCTTGGGACCGGTTCGGGTCCGGGGCGGATGTCCGATGGCAGACAGTGATTGTGAGGCCGTTAAGCGGCAGGCAAACAGGGGCAATCCAGCAGGGAAATCCAGGTCCGTTCCAAGGTCTATTAACTGGTGGACAGAGATGCAAAAGGGTTCAGGCAGATTCGAAGACTTAATCAGAGCGGGGGTCCGGTACACAAGCAGACTATCCAGGGCAGAGACAGAATCGGCGGTCAGAAGGCTGATCAGGTCGGGCACACAGGCGGTTGGACAGGAACAATTCAGGGGTCTGGCGGGCTCGGTAAACGGTGGCGGAATCAGGTCGGATAACAGCAAGACTGGCAGGTTTCAGGAAGGCTGGAAAGTAACAAGGGTTGGCTTGAGACGATCTGGCACTGGGGGCTGATCTGGACTGGGTATATATGGAGGTGAGACAGGTGGAACCAGTGAAGACTAATTGGAGAAACAAGAGGAGTGGAGCAGGTGTGCTGAATTGTGTATCAGCTCCAGTGCCAGGATCGTTACAGTTTTTTTGGAATTATGACCTGGATGACTGAGAACCTTTACCAGCATACCCAACAACTTGCAATGGTACCTTTTGGATATCTGCTGCAGTTTACAGTGTAAATAACCACAGATTTCAGAAAAATAATGTACAATGTATGGCCTTGTTAAAAGTAATTAGATAATCGTTACATATTACCATAAAACCTTTGAGAATGGAATTGCCTTAACATAGCCCAAATCACGTTTGGTCTGGACCTATTTCTTTTGGCCATTTGCTAAAGACCATCTTTTCAAACTGCCAAGCAGGTAAATTACAAGTTACAATATGTGTAAGAGAGAGTGATTTCAGCTGCCCCCTTATTCAGTGGTCGCTACAGCAAGTCAGCAATAAATTTAAGTTTTTACACTGGACGGCCTTTTTTCTTTTTTTTTTTCAGTGCCCTGTCTAGCAATGTGGCAATGGGAATTGATATCTCAATGCCAGATAGAGCTCGACAGATTTTGCTTTCACAAGTGGAGTGAACAGCTTTCGCCATAGTGCTCCGCTTGATTTATGCATGTTAATAGCTTTATTGTGATTCCTGCTGGGAGAATTTCAAATTATATGGACACTACAATGGGAGAGTAAAGGAAGAACAAGAAGAGAAAAAAAAGAAAGAGAAGAGGTGAAAGAAAGAAGAGATAAAAGGGAGAGAATGATAAAACGTTCTCCGTCTGCTCCATCACCTGGAAAGAGAGATGCAAAAAGAACAGCACAACCAACAGACAATAAAGCAACAGATACAATCGAGTAACACCTAGATGCCATTGCTAAATCATATGTACAACTATTAAGCTGACGTGTAAAATTAAACCTGAAAATAGAAAGTGAAAAAACATAAATAAATAAATTACAGGCTTTCTGTATATAAGTGAACACTTAATACCTGGAACCCTGCACCTGTGGGAGTTTGTGAGAGTGCACTAGTTTAGGTGAAAATTATCCAGAAGGAAATAGCTCGATAGTGGTTGTGGAGAACCAAAGGCCTGCCTTCCCCGAGCACAGAGGCAGGAATCAGGGGACCCATAACCCCGGACTCCCAAAGGGGCCCCCAAAGCAGGGCACCCAGGAGGGGTTGACACAGGATATCTGCACCCCCCCCCCCCCCCAAGGAAAGAGGAGAGACGACCCTGAGGAAATCCCCCAGCCACTGCACGGCCTTTCTGACACAACCTGGATTGTGTTATATTGTAACAAAATGTGAAAAGCATCAAGGGGTATGAATACATTTTAAGTCATTTTAAAGTTATACTTTTGTCATAGTTCTTTATTACATGATACAATTGCAATGCCTCAACTTATTTTTTTTTTTTTGTCAATCAAGTCTTTAATACTTTGTAATGATGCCTGTTTTTTATTGACCTAACAATAATGACATATACATGTCTCTCACAACAACCTATCACTTAAAAGCATACGCAAGGTAATAAAGCACTTGATCTGCAATAAAGTCCTCAGTCAGGAGTTAGAAAAGGATTTTCTTTTATTGCCCTTTCCGTATTATCTATTATTGGTAGCTGTTACTCCAACTGGAACTGTCATTGTTTAATTGCTAAAGTTAGCTTGTAAAATCTTTGTGCATAAACAAACCAACCACACCAATCAGCCTTCATTTTTTAAGCCATTCACTCCTGGAAGTTTGGTAGCTGTCTTAATATTTGTCCAACTGTTAATAACCTTTCTCACTGTGGAATGATGGACATCAGTTTTTAGTGAAATGGTCTTAACACCCTTTCCTGATTGACATAAACTTTTGACTTTTGAACCACATTGCTGATGCATGGTGTTACTATCCATCTATATGCACACCAATAGCAAATCATTTTTTTAGGTTGTCTCATTGATGATCAATTTGATTTGTAGAAATTCCCTGCTATGGTAGCACAAAAGCTATGCATAGTTCTTTACTTACATTTTTCACTTTTAAAATTTTTGCTTGTTTATTACTTAATAAATTATGAAAACATGGAATATGTTGAGTACACTTGAGGTTAGATTAAATGAATTTTTGATCATGATAAAAGTTTTTATCAACTCAGAAGCTGTAGTTTATTTTTTACCAACGCTCTATCAAATTTATTTTTATGTACCATGAGTAAATCCTTGACACAACAAAATTAACTTTAACTTTTTATGCAAATCATTCTTCCAAGATGGAAACTAGTTGTGATTTTGTTGAAATATATTTCATTAAATAGAGACGGGGAAAAATAAATAGAATTAAATTAAAAGGAAACAGATGCACAGTCAACACTCACATCTAAATTCTTATTTCTAAGAGAAGAAATTAATGATTACTCCAACTGCCATGTTATTGGGAAATGATAATTCTGTCATTCATTTACTATGTTGAACACAATGATTCTCAATAAATGATTACCATATCAAGACCCAATACATATAGCAGGATATTTGTTTTGAAACCAGGATGTTGTAATTAAACAGGTCCAAGGGTAATGTCTATATGTCTTCTGTTGAATTTCCTTTGCTTTTAAATGCTGCCAATTGCTCAGTTATAAACTTCTACTTTTGATCCCTTTTTGTTATGGAAGTATTTGTAACACCCATGTTTTCAAATTCGCAGAATATGTTTTAATTTCTTTCACGTGATTGTTGAATTTCTCCACTAATTAAATACTAATTTGAAACAAAAATATATTTTAATGATCTGATTAAACTGTTCAAACCAACTAAATAATGGTTCCATATTTTACAGTAAATGATCTTTGGAGAATGTAAGACAACAGGTCTTACTTAACTTTAACTTACCATATCAAGACCCAATAAATATAGCAGGATATTTGTTTTGAAACCAGGATGTTGTAATTAAACAGGTCCAAAGGTAATGTCACTGTTTATCGACTGTCCTACATTGTAATCTTTATGTCTTCTGTTGAATTTCCTTTGCTTTTAAATGCTGCCAATAGCTCAGTTAATAAAACTTCTTCACTTCTACTTTTGATCCCCTTTTGTTATGGAAGTATTTGTAACACCCATGTTTTCAAAATAGCAGAATATGTTTTAATTTCTTTCATGTGATTGTTGAATTTCTCCACTAATTAAATACTAATTTGAAACAAAAAATATATATTTTAATGATCTGATTAAACTGTTCAAACTAACTAAATAATGGTTCCATATTTTACAGTAAATGATCTTTGGAGAATGTAAGACAACAGGTCTTACTTAACTTTAACTTACCATATCAAGACCCAATACATATAGCTGGATATTTGTTTTGAAACCAGGATGTTGTAATTAAACAGGTCCAAGGGTAATGTCACTGTTTATCGACTGTCCTACATTGTAATATTTATGTCTTCTGTTGAATTTCCTGTGCTTTTAAATGCTGCCAATAGCTCAGTTAATAAATCTTCTTCCCTTCTATTTTTAATCCCCTTTTGTTATGGAAGTATTTGTAACACCCATAGCAGAATATGTTTTAATTTCTTTCACGTGTTGTTGAATTTCTCCACTAATTAAATACTAATTTGAAAAAAATATATATTTTAATGATCTGATTAAACTGTTCAAACCAACTAAATAATGGTTCCATATTTTACAGTAAATGATCTTTGGAGAATGTAAGACTGGAGTGCACACGGATGACTTGTGGCTGACGTCACTTCCTGTTTGCGGTAAGGCGTATTGTATCACTTCCTGTTTTCACTGCGTGAGCAACGGTTTGTTGCTCCAGATTCTCTCGCTTTTATCTTTAATCTCTTTGCTGTAACATCTGTTTCTAACACATAAGCACTTTTAAAACATTTTCTGTTGCTGCACATCACGCTTGGGAACTCCTCGTGTTTCACAGTTTGCTCTCTTGGCGTGGTAGAAGGGCGCTAGCCTAGCTTTAGCTCCACAATGGCTTCCTCTCCTACTATTACTTCAGCTTCTCCGTCTCTGACTAAGTCTCCCCTTATCTCCTGCTCTCTGTGTCAGATGTTTAGCTATTCCTCTGCCTCCTTTAGTGATAATGGTACTTGTAATAAATGTAGTGTTTTTGTAGCTTTGGAGGCGAGGGTGTCAGAATTAGAGTCCCGGCTCCGTGCTATGGAAAGACCAGCTGATAGCCGCCCCTCTGCTAGCGCGGAGCCACATAGACCTAGCGTTAGTTCACTTAGTGGTCCTCCAGAAGCACCCGAGCAGCCGGGTAAGCAGGCCGGCTGGGTGACAGTTCGTAGGAAGCATAGCTCTAGATTTCAGCCCCCAGTTCACCACCAACCCGTCTGCGTTTCAAACAAATTTTCCCCACTCAGCGACACACCCGCTGAGAAGCCGATCCTGGTTATTGGGAGCTCAATAGTCAGAAACGTGGCACTAGAGACACCAGGGACCATAGTTAAATGCCTGCCAGGGGCCAGAACGGGCGACATAGAATCTTACCTAAAACTGCTGGCTAAGGATAAGCGTAAATACAGTAAGATTGTTATTCACGCTGGCGGTAATGACACCCGATCACGCCGATCGGAGGTCACTAAAGTTGGTGTTGCTTCGGTGTGTGAAGTTTGCTAAAGCAATGTCGGACTCCGTAATTTTCTCTGGTCCCCTGCCTGATTTGACCAGTGATGACATGTTTAGCCGCATGTCATCATTCAACCGCTGGTTGTCTAGGTGGTGTCCTGAAAACGACGTGGGCTACATTGATAACTGGAGAACTTTCTGGGGAAAACCTGGTCTGATCCGGAGAGACGGCATCCATCCTACTTTGGATGGTGCAGCTCTTCTTTCTAGAAATCTGGCCGGATTTATTAGTCCTCCTAAATGCTGACAACCCAGGGTCCAGACCAGGAAGCAGAGCCGTAGTTTAACACACCTCTCTGCAGCTTCTGTACTGTTACCCATCCATTATCCTATTGAGACGGTGTCTTTCCCACGGCCAAAGCTTAACAGATCAAAAACTTATCTAAAAGGAACAAATCTTAAAAAACCTAATAAAAATCAATACGGTTCACCTTGAACCTAAAAATAAAACAATTAAATGTGGTCTATTAAATATAAGGTCTCTCCCTCCAAAGACTTTGTTAGTTAACGAATTGATTTCTGATAAACAGATTGATTTGTTTTGTCTCACAGAAACCTGGCTACAAGAGGACTACGTTAGTATAAATGAGTCAACTCCCTCCAATTATTCAAATTTCCACATTCCCAGATCTGTGGGAAGAGGAGGAGGAGTGGCAACCATCTTTCAGTCTGATTTATTAATTAGTCCCAGGCCAATTAATAACTACAGTTCTTTTGAACATTTAACCCTCAGTTTCCCTCATCCAAACTGCAAAGCAATAAAACCTCTTCTGTTTGTTGTTTTGTATCTTCCACCAGGCCCTTACACTCAGTTTTTGGATGAGTTGTCAGATTTCTTATCTGATTTGGTGTTAAATACGGATAAGGCTATTATAGTGGGTGATTTTAACATCCATGTTGACACAGAATGTGATAACCTTAGTGTAGCCTTTAAAACTATCCTAGATTCAATTGGTTTTGCTCAAAATGTGCATAAACCGACGCACTCTTGGCTCCATACTTTAGACCTTGTGCTGACATATGGCATTGATTGTGAAGAATTAACAGTATTTCCTCACAACCCTGTCCTATCTGATCATTTTTTAATAACATTTGAGTTTAATCTAACTGAGTTCTCCACCCCCAAAAGAGGGTTCCATTATAGTAGATCTTTATCGGATAATGCTGTATCAAAGCTTAAAGAGTCTGTCCCCTTTTTAATATCCTCCGTATTGCAGAAATGCCCTGTAGATGGCAGCAATGTTGTATCTTCCAATTCACAAATAGATGTCTTTGTAAACGGTATGACTTTGTCATTGCGTTCTGCATTAGACAATGTAGCTCCCTTGAAAAAGAAGGTGATTATTCACAGGAAGCTGGCTCCTTGGTTTAATTCAGAGCTGCGTTCCTTGAAGCACAATGTTAGGAAATTGGAGAGAAAATGGCGCTCTACACACCAAGAGGAATCCTACTTAATCTGGAAGAACAGTCTATTGTTGTATAACAAGACCCTTCGCAGAGTTAGAGCAGCATATTTTTCATCATTAATTGAGGAGAATAAGAATAATCCTAGATTTCTCTTCAGTACAGTTGCCAAACTTACCCAGAGCCACAGCTCTGTTGATCCATCCATTCCCTTAGCTCTTAGCAGTAATAATTTTATGGGATTCTTCATAAATAAAATTGATTCCATTAAAAATAAAATAATTGGCATCCTCCCAAACATGATTACCTCATCCTCAGTAAGTGAGGCAGCATTGGAGGAATCCTTAGAACCTGCGCAGTGTCTGAACTGTTTAAAAGCAGTAGAGCTTTCTGAGCTATCTAAAATTTTAGCTTCATCTAAACCTTCTACCTGTATGTTAGACCCAATCCCAACCAAGTTGTTTAAGGAGGTATTCCCTCTGATCAGTGGTCCTATTTAGACATGATTAATCTATCCTTGGTAAATGGATATGTACCACAGGCTTTTAAAGTAGCTGTTATTAAACCTTTACTTAAGAAACCATCTCTTGATCAAGATGAGTTAGTAAATTACAGACCTATATCTAATCTTCTTTTCTTATCTAAAATTATTGAGAAAGTAGTTGCTAATCAACTATGTGAACATTTACAAAGTAATGACCTACTTGAGGAGTTTCAGTCAGGCTTCAGAGCTCATCATAGCACTGAAACAGCTCTGGTGAAGGTCACCAATGATATTCTCATGGCCTCAGATAATGGACTTGTGTCTATACTTGTCCTGTTAGATCTCAGTGCTGCATTTGATACAGTTGATCACAATATTCTCCTACAAAGACTTGAGCATACAGTAGGGATTAAGGGAAAAGCATTAGGCTGGTTTAAATCTTATCTGTCGGACAGATTCCAGTTTGTTCATGTTAATAATAAATCTTCCTCAAACTCTAGGGTCACTTGTGGAGTACCACAGGGTTCAGTCCTTGGACCAATTCTATTTACTATATATATGCTTCCGATTGGCAAAATTATCAGACAGCATGGGATTAATTTCCACTGTTATGCTGATGACACTCAGCTATATTTATCCATAAATCCTGATGAATCCAATCAGTTACTTCGACTGCAGTCATGTCTTGATGACATCAAAAGCTGGATGACTTTAAATTTCCTGCATTTAAATTCTGACAAGACAGAAGTTGTAATCTTTGGGCCAGAGTCTTCAAAAAATAAAGTTCTTAATCAATCCCTTAATCTGGATGGCATTAACTTAGCCTCTGGTAATAAAGTTAAAAATCTTGGTGTTGTTTTCGACCAAGACATGTCATTTAAATCCCATATTAAACAGGTTTCCAGAGTTTCCTTTTTTCACCTCCGGAATATCGCCAAAATTAGAAACATTCTGTCCAGGAGTGATGCTGAAAAACTAGTCCATGCATTTGTTACTTCACGGCTGGACTATTGTAATTCTTTACTATCAGGAAGTCCACAAAATGCAGTTCGAAGTCTTCAGCTGATTCAAAATGCTGCGGCAAGAGTTCTGATGAAAATCAACAAGAGGGATCATATGTCTCCAATTTTAGCTTCCCTTCATTGGCTTCCTGTTAAATCAAGAATAGAATTTAAAATTTTCCTTCTAACGTATAAAGCCCTTAATAATCAAGCTCCATCATATATCAGAGCTCTGATTACCCCGTATGTTCCTAACAGAGCACTTCGCTCTCAGACTGCAGGTCTGCTGGTGGTTCCTAGAGTCTCTAAAAGTAGAATGGGAGGCAGATCCTTTAGCTATCAGGCTTCCTCTCCTGTGGAACCAACTCCCAGTTTTGGTCCGTGAGGCAGACACCCTATCTATTTTTAAGACTAATGTTAAAACTTTCCTTTTTGACAAAGCTTATAGTTAGAGTGGCTCATACCCTGAGCTATCTCTATAGTTGTGCTGTGATAGGCCTAGGCTGCTGGAGGACATCAGGGTCTAATTTTCTCACTCTACTGATTTCTACTGTTCTTCAGTCTACTGTTCTCCAGTTTTGCATTGTATTACATTGAAATGACTGTCGTCATTTCAGCTTTTAACTTTTTGCTCTCTCTCTTTTTCTTCATAGTAGGTACACCTGGTCTGGCGTTCTGTTAACTGTGACATCATCCAGAGAAGACGGCTCACCCGCTACTTCCATCTAATGTAGAACAGATTACTAGATCAATGTGTGCTTCTGTGCTTTTTTGTTTCTCTTGTTGTGTCTCTGTTCTGTCTTCTGTAACCCCAGTCGGTCGAGGCAGATGACCGTTCATACTGAGCCCGGTTCTGCCGGAGGTTTTTCCTTCCCGTTAATGGGTGGTTTTTCTTCCCACTGTCGCTTCATGCTTGCTCAGTATGAGGGATTGCAGCAAAGCCATGTACAATGCAGACGACTCTCCCTGTGGCTCTACGGTTCCCCAGGAGTGAATGCTGCTTGTCGGGACTTTGATGCAATCAACTGGTTTCCTTATATAGGACATTTTTGACCAATCTGTATAATCTGACCCAATCTGTATAATATGATTGAACTTGACTTTGTAAAGTGCCTTGAGATGACATGTTTCATGATTTGGCGCTATATAAATAAAATTGAATTGAATTGAATTGAATTGAGAATATAAGGCAACATGTCTTATTTAACTTTGTACAGGCCTACTATTTTTCTAAGTGTAGCAGAATAAAGATGGAATTCATGATTTTCAGCTTTCAACTACTAAATGTACGTTCACTGGCAACAGTCTGAAAATACTGTGTAAAAAATTGATGTGGACACTGTAGAGAACAAATTTCATTGGAACTTCATTGCAGTGACAATAAAAAGATGATTATGATTATATGATTATTTACATAGAACTTGGGTCAGTAGTAGGGAGTTATTCTACCAACAGTGAAAGTATATAAGTGACAATCTGATACCTTTGCACACAACGTCCAGAAACAATATCCAAGGTAAGACACGAAATACAATTCATAGTAGGACAATATTGGGGTAATATTTCACAATGTTACAAAGTTTTGAACTGCTCTGAGAAAGACGTTTCTACAATCATTTATTTTATACCGTTTCTTCCCATTGTTCTGTAAATTGGCTGTTGTTAATTTATTTTTAAGTTGAACATTTCACATTTTATCTCAATGTGCCTTATCATTTATTTGTAATTGCACAATATTTTCTTCCTTTCCGATATGTTTTTTTTTTTTTCTGTTCTGCTGTACAACGTTTTACATTTTGTTCTTTTCATATTGGTCAATATTGCATGTTAAGTCTTGTGGCTTTTGTCTACTTGTTTTTGCCACAGTCATAGCTGAATTTCTCCTCTGTGGGACAATAAAGGTATTTCTATTCTATTCTATTGTGAACAAAAAGTTCTAAGCTTTTTATGGCAACTGTAGACAGCAGAAAACTTGAATAAGTCTTTATTTTCTGTTAACCACTGCTGCTAATATTTTTGACAGATGTGTGTGTTTTTTTGTTTGTGTCAGATGCTGTTCTTGCTGCTATTGGTGACATCATGTGCTGCCCTTCCTCAAAGTAAAAAATGCATATTTTTACAGCAATAGACATAAAAGGTTTATAATGATATTTATAATGATGTCAAATGTCTAGAGTGAACTGAATGTTTCAATCCTGAAGTATATAATTTTAGAATGGTGTAGTCACACTTTTTTATCCCTTTGACTTCCGCACAACCAAATTAATTTGTAAAAGAAGAAGTTGTTGGTGAAACTGAATAGCTGTTTTTTTTTTCAAATAATATCAGGGATTTATGTATTAGATTAGCATAATCAGGAACCAGAGAAGTATTTTTTTTTTTTTTTTTTTAGTTTTTTTTTGTTTTTTTACCTAACATTTTAGAAACACATTTCAATTAATTTTAACATCATGATGATGCAATTCTGTGTGCATAATTTTTGCTGCTAAAGCCTGCCAACATTTTATGGGTGAATTATTCACTATTTTAAAGGGTTTTGGAAAATGTGCTTCTCTTACATTTCCTAATGGCTTCTTTGTTTTAAAGATCTTTTAGATAAAATGTTCACCTTCCCACAAGAGACCAACACAGCACATGTTAGGTTGACAACATCAAGGCAAAATTTAGGGACTGTGACTGTCTGTTTTAGGCAAGTATTTAATTTTTGATATTCTTTAAATAAATGTAATTATCTAAAGAATGCCTGAATGTCTAAACTTTTAAAAAAAAATGTCTTTTGCCTCAACATAGGTACTTTACAGACCTCAAAAGAGCTCATGCCCTTTTCTCATTGGCCCTACCATCTAAGGATAATGCCTTTTTGCTTTTCAAATCTAAGTTGGATTCTCTTAACATGTGGGTAAATAACAATTACGCAACATTTGAAGGACTGGACTTCAAGCTGAACAAGTGGCACTCAGTTTGTGCAACATGGGATGCTGCATCTGGTTTGGTACAACTGTGGCTGGATGGAAAGCCTTCAAACAGGAAATTCGTCAGCTCTGGATCCAATATCAATGGACCAATTATAATTACTTTGGGACAGGTGAGTTTTAATCAGTGTAAATGTTGAAATGTTGGTGCATTATAAAAAAACACAAAATTGTATTGAGATTAAGAGTTAGTGGACGTAAACTGCAAAATAATTTGGTGATATATACATATATATATATATATATATATATATATATATATATATATATATATATATATATATAATGGTTTATTACTGACTCTTGGTGAAAACAATGGCTAAATGAGGATTCAAAATGTATAAAAACAAGATTCTACATTGAAGTTAAGCATTTTTAATTCAAAGTATGACTTAAATTGTATTAATCTTGTATTTGTAAGATTAGTAAAATCAGACAGATAAAACACAAAATTGTATTGAGATTAAGAGTTAGTGGACGTAAACTGCAAAATAATTTGGTGATATATACATATATATATATATATATATATATATATATATATATATATATATATATATATATATATATATATATATATATATATAATGGTTTATTACTGACTCTTGGTGAAAACAATGGCTAAATGAGGATTCAAAATGTATAAAAACAAGATTCTACATTGAAGTTAAGCATTTTTAATTCAAAGTATGACTTAAATTGTATTAATCTTGTATTTGTAAGATTAGTAAAATCAGACAGTGCTTGAAGAATCTGAGTAAATATTTACATGCATTATGATATGACAAAAATATACAATCAATGTTGCCTCTTTTATCTTTGAGCTCACAAAAAATGTTTTTGTCTCCTCTGTAAGTTTACATCAGCCGTGTCAAACTCCAGTCCTCGAGGGCAAGTGTCCTGCATGTGTTTCTGCTTCAACACAATTGAGTCAAATAATCAGAGGTCTGATGTTGTCACAGTACCAACAGTTTGGTATCAGTACCAACGTGTATTTCAATACTTTTCGATACCTTTTCAAATAAAAAGAGAACACAAAAAATATCATTACTGACTTTATTTCAATAAAAAAATCTTAGAACAATAACATATCAATCAGTAAATAAAATAAAATACCTCAAAGACAAATAGACCATTTTTAATTAGGATGTCAATGTCATAAATTTGCCAGAATAAAGCGGTGATGATTTGAGAGTAAACTTGTGATATTACCAGAAGAAGAGCTTCTATGATAAGAAGAAACTTGGATAGTTATCAAGTGACGTGATCAGCTGAAACAAACTGCAGCCATTTTGAGCATTTTAACGTAGCGGAGAGACTGCTCTCTCTTTTCAAGCAGAGATTTATTTAAGTGCAAAGACCGTTCAGTGAAAAAATTATTATATTAACATCCTACTTATTGGACCAGGGCAGAATCAGCTGCAACGTTGCGCATGTGATTTATTTGAAATGTGGATATGCAGTGTAATGGGTCTCCTTCTTGTGCCTTCGGCAGCAGCCAGGACAAAGCACTGACTTCAGTGCTTGGAAGGTGGGAGGGGCAGGGCTTGCAGCAGCACTTACTGCTCGCTAAAAACAGTAAACTGCAGTACATGTATAGTCACCAGCGCAAGCGTGAATAATATTGCGGGTGTGAATGTTTATGATAACACCGATCTATGATTAAAGTCTGATATGGTGTGAAACTGAGCATGCGCATATGTCAAATTTGCTGTCAGGACCGAAAAGTTTCCTTTCAAGTTTTTTTTTTTTAAAGATACAAACTTTTGGGTGGAAATGACGTACACATATTTCAGGCACCATTTTGTGCATACGCAAGCTTTATAAATGAGGCCCCAGGTCATTAGCAGAACTCTGGAGAACTCGACTACATACTGAGGAGGTAATTCAGCTAAACTCAAACCCCTTGAGGACTGCAGTTTGACATCCCTGGTTTACATCAAGTGAGTCTGATTGGCAAACTGTGCATACTTGTTAAACAGAAATTTAGGGTAACAAACCCTGGGAAAAACTGTTTAAATTCTTAACTTTCTCCTGCTTGTACATTTATTTTGTAATAAGTCACATTATAAGGAAAAAAACTACTTTGAATTCATCTACCCTATTTTGTAAAACTAGTATTGCTTCTGTTTTCCTTGTGCTGCTTTGGTTAATAGTCCAATGATGTCTAGAATACGGTGAGGCTACAAAGTATTGATATGTGTCTAATAAAATATCTACATCACTATGCATTCCAAAAAATATATGTATATACAACTACTTTTACAGCTTCTAAGGGTTTTGATGCTTGTGATTGCATTTTGATTATTGTCTCCGACTTTTTCTTTGCTTACAGGAGCAGGATTCACATGGTGGTGGTTTCGATGTGAAACAATCATTTGTTGGCATGATGTCAGATGTTCATATGTGGGATCACATGCTTTCGCCCTGCGAGATCCAGGAATATGTGGATGAAATCAGCTTTGGAGAAGGAAATGTGTTGAAATGGAATGCACTGGAATTCCAGATTACAGGAAAAGTGTTGACAGAGAGTAAACTGAAATCTTGTCAGTAAATCATCTTTTATATAATTTTAGATAATGGCCAATCATTAATAAACTGTATTAGCAAGAAACATTTCTCATGGTATAAAGCAAAAACTCACTTAAACGTTGTTGTTTCATTCTAAGATCATATATTTTTGATTTGTATCACTGAATCCTTTATATAACTATATGCTGATCATATGTTTGTTTTATGGTTGTACTTACAACTTTGTTGGATGTTTTTTCAAAATCTGATAAGCATGAGAAGAAAAACAATAAATCTTCTTAATAAAGAATGCAAATTTTTAAGTTGGTCCTTTGTATTCTTTTCAATGAAAATGAGCCACAAACCCTAAAATAAAAACACATTTATGGTAAGTAAGGCATGTTTACTCATAATACACATTTCAGTGACAAAGTGCTGCACATGAACAGACAGAGATACATAGGAAAAACAGCTTACAGCTTGATGTGTCTGATCTGACCATTCTGACACTACAGCTAGAAAGCAGCATAGTAAGGGAAGAAGGCATAGTGGAGGGAGTGTGTTTCTGTGTATGTGTATGTGTCCCAGATAGTACTTGCAGCCATTAGTCTTTGATAGTTATGGAACATTATCAGGCAGTTCAGTGGGCTCTGTTTCAAGGTCACAGATGTCAGAGGGTATCTTATTTACATAACAACCAGGAGAAATTAAGATTGCAGGGGAGCCAGTTTGGATAGTAACATTTGTTTTGGGCAGGCAGACTCTGGTTTTTCTGTCAGCCTTAAAGTCTCACTGGTACGTCTCAATATTGGTTCCAAAACAGCCAAAATTGTGGTCATTCTGCCAGAGTCCAGCTTCCAGCTTTCTTCAAGATCGTTCCCATCCTGCCATCAACTTCAGAAAGCACAGCTGGCCTGCAGTTCTGCTTACACAGAATTTCAGTCTGAGTGCTGGTAGCAGACATATCCCTCACATAGTTCAGGAAGCCTTGACATGGCCCGAAACAGCTATCGATGTTTCCACAATTTCTCGATACTCCAGGTAACCACCAGCTCCAAAAATCCTTTTATCATAAATCCATTTTTAACAGATTTTCAACATCTTCGACAGACAAAATGGACAGACACACAATCCTCCTCCCACCATGTGTCCAGCTGCACATGTCCCGTCAGACACAAGGGCTCTCCTTTGCCAAGTCTTCTCGCTGAAAAGACTTGGCGAAGTCCAGATCCATAATTTATAATTTGGAAGACATGTAAAAAGAGGCTCCTAAAAGATTGATAGAATCGGGGGAGTGAGAGGGGAAATAAGAAACGAAGAGAGATGAGAAAGGAAAAGCGTCTGCGTTCACCGAGAAGCAGGTAGAAAAAAAATTATGATAGATGTGACTACCTCAAGGTTAAGATATCATCACAAATTTTGGTGGTGGTGGATTATTTATGTTACTAAAATTATTTGTTTTATCATATTGAAATATTCTATCTAAATCTTTTTAAAACATGTACACTACTAATAAATAAATTTAATTGGAAGTATAAACATATTTAAGACAGGGGATTTGAAAATAATGGGATGGTCTAAAGCTTTGGATAACCACCTCATAAAACATGACGACTCATGGTTCTGAATATCTAAAGTATATTACTGGATTAACCTACTAAGAGCATTTGTTTAGTGCTACAAAAAATGTGTTTATTTTTGTTGTTCCTCTTTCCCTCATTTATTAAATGACGGGATAACACGCAGCAGCCCAAGATATGCTCCCTCCGCCTGGTCTTCTCTCGCTCTCGGTTGGGTGCTGACCTCGGCTGGTCCCCTGGATCAACCCTAGTCCTCCGCGGCACATTGGAGCTTCAGCAGCCTCTAGATCCACTGGTGAGCTGAGCCTCGGACACAACCGGCACTTCAGTGACACCTTGACACCGCGTTGACAACACTTCATGGGTGGAACGGCGTTCCTTAAAACCCATCAGCTGGCCACGTAATTGGAAGCACCTCACACAATCAAGGACCTGCATGAAAAACAATTACCAGTCACTTGCTCACGGCAGGGCTATCACACACCCCATAAGTGCAATTTTGAGTTCTATTGAGAAAAGGAAATCAGGATAGTTTAGAAATGTAACCATAAGAACATCTTTCTTAATTCTGAACTTTATAAAATATACTCCCCTCCCCTCCTAATAATGAATTAAATATATAGTTAGATTTTTATACGGAAGAAGCTTTTATCCATTTGGGCCAATAAAACTTTTTACAGAGATATAGAATATGTGTGAAATCAGACTGAATGTGGCAAGAATCAAAGGAAGATATTAAAATAATTGAAATATTTTTTGTAGACAGAATAATCAACAAGACCTCAGATATGAATGAAAATCATAGAAAGTAAAAGAAAAGTGGAAAGTTCATAGCCAACCTACCAGTGCAAGGCCTTTTTGCACACACAGACTACACAAACGCTATACTACTTGCAAGAGCAGACTGAATGTTACCAATATCTGAAGTAAAAGAAAAACTGAATATTTGGTGTTGTCAGAAAAAGGTTTTGAATGAAAATAAATAAATGATAATTAAGTATTACAAACTTTTCCCGAGTAAACAGACTGTGGACTTGATATTTCTGCTAGACAAAGAACACTAAAATGGTTTAGTTAAAGGGGGAAACTGGTGGAAATCCGGGAACCTCTGCAGGAAAAAGCAGGCAGCAATTTGGCAGCAATGGGGAGAGCAGGTTTAAGTCACTTTAGAGTGGTTATCAGTAACAAATATATTAAGTAGTTTTCATGATGAGGCTACTGGGACGATGATGATTCGATCATATTGCTTGGGCTTGTTTTATTAGCTTGGTTGCTTGTCTCTCTCATGAAATTTGGGAACACTTTGGGAAATAAAACATGTTAAGCATTTTCTTAACTAGACATGTTTAACTAGACTTGTTTTAAATAATTTATGGTCTGCCAACTTTTTGAATTCATTCTCCTGTGTTTTGTAATACCTGCTATAGGTAACAATGCAATGTGTTTAAATTTATTACAATCTTTTTCCATTGAAAGTCAAACTTTTCGAATTTGAAACCAGTTTTAGCATGTTTCTACTGGTATTTGACATTATCTGATATTTATTATTGGTGATAAGGTCTAAGTCTTTGAGATTGAAAGGCCTCCTCTCAGTCACACACTAATCTTCAACTTCTTCCACAGATTCTCCATCAGATTAAAATTGAGACTGTCACTTGTCCAAAACTTCCAGTCAGAATTAATATGTTGGTATAGTTAAATGTTACTTTAATCTGTCATGTAGATCAATAATTCAGGGCTTAACTATTAGATTCTGTTTAGAGTGAAACATTTCAGGGATCTGTTGAATATGACATTGATGTTAACAAAAAATGTTCAAAGAAAATGTTAAAGTTTAAATTCAGAAATAATTTGTGCAATTTGTTGATCAGAGCTATTATTTGCAACAAAAAGATACAGTGAACCCTTGTTTATCGCAGGGGTTACGTTCCAAAAAGAACCTGCGATAGGCAAAATTTGCAAAGTAGTCAGCTTTATTTTTTACAGTTATTATACAGTACAGTACTATAGAACGAAACAAAGGATCAAAACCTGTTTCCAGCATAATGTTTTCTTTCCTGCAGTCATTAATCCACAAAGCTAAAGCAGACTCCATCATTACAATGGTCTTGTTTCGGACAGTTGCAACCCTTTTTGCATCCTTGTTTGTAAGGAACTGAACCAGAATTCGAACAGGCAAGACGTATTATTTTTACAAGAAACCCACAGTGATTTTAACAATATACCGAACTGGCACTAAGAATGGAAGGGGGAAGCCTTTTTAAGTCATGGCACATCCCAGAGTTCTGGGGTGGGCCTCCTCTTCTCCAAGGCTTTCACCCCAAACTCTTAATGTACAAAATATCATCCAGATCTTTCATTAAAAGCTCAGTTTGACCATTTTGACATGGTTTTTATCACTATTTAGGCTCCTAATGTGCAGAGAGGAAGCAATTTTAGACACAATTGGGGAAAGGTTGGGAAATTGCGGATCCAAATATTGTGTTTTTTTAGGTGGGGATTTTAACTGTACAGAAAACAAGTTTTTAGACTGCAGTCACACAGAGCCTCACACAGCCTCCCAACAAACCCTGCGGCAGCTGGTCTTGTCCCACAGCCTGATAGATGTATGGAGGAGGATTCACACAGGCTCCAACAGTACACATAGTCCCACATTAAAGAAAGCCACATATCTATAGCTCGCCTTGATGATTTTAATTGTTTTAAACACAATTTTTATGTGTTTAAAACATGTCAGATTTTACCAGTAACTCTTACAGACCACTCTTTGTTTATAGGAAGTATTCTTATCACAAACATTTTACCTAAAAGCGCCTACTGGCATTTTAATCTGGCTTTAACCCACGCTCGCCGTTTTAGAGAAGCTCTTAGTTATTCTTGGACTGATCTTAGACAAAGAAAGTTGATTTTACTTGTCTAAGGCAGTGGTGGGACCATGGAAAAGTTCAAATAAAACAACCTTGTCAGCTGCACACCCTTAATGTCACTCGTGACGTCACCAGATCTATTAGAGTTCTGGAGATGAACATAGTGGAACTAGAACATCTAAGTGAGTCCACAGGAAATTGAGAGCATATTGAAGCTCTCAAATCCAAAAGGCTAGTTTTAGCCAACCTGCTGGAGTCTAAAGTCCAAGGTGTGTTGGTTAGGTCTCAGATTCAGAACATCATAGAGATGGATCCTCCCTCTAGTTTCTTTTTCAGCTCTGAGAGGAAACGTGGACAGAGGAAGGTGATCCATTCTCTACTATCTGACACACGGGAAGTAGCTGAGTAAAACAGGCCAGATTAGAAGGAGGGCTATGGAGTTTTACTCTGTTTGGATAAAACTCTGTTTGAAGTACAGGGACAACGAGGAGCTGCTTGGAGAGTTCTGCAGTGGGTTGCCCCAGGTCTCTGAGGAGACCAACACACAGCTGGAGCGCCCCCTGGGAGCGCAAGAGCTCCACACATCCCTCCTGAGCATGCAGGGTTAGAAGGCTCCTGGCATCTATGGGCTCATCATAGAGTTTTATAAAGCGTACTGGAACATCCTAGCAAAGGAACTGCTGGATGTGTACAATGAAAGTTTGGCCGCTTGTTCGCTCCCGCTGTCGTGCCACAGGGCAGTCATCACCCTTCTGCCTAAAAAGGGAAACCTGCAGGAGATTAAGAACTGGTGCCCTGTGTCTCTCCTATGCAAGATCCGCTCCAAAGCCTTGGCAACTTAGCTGGGAGAAGCTACGGAGTAGGTCATCTACAAGGACCGGACCTAATGCGTCTCCAGCAGGTCCATAGTAGATAACATCAACCTAATACGGGATGTTTTGGAGGTCTCCAGTTCATTGGGTCTAAGAACGGGCTTGATCACATTAGAACAAGAAAAGGTGTTTAATCACGTTAAACACGGCATCCTCTGGAGAATAATGGAGAGGTTTTTGCCGCTGGTCTGATCGGCAAGATCCAGGTGATGTGTAGCGACATTAACAGCGTGCTAAAGCATAAAGGATAAAGGATCTGTGTGCTCCTTTTAGGGTGCATAGAGGTGTTAGACAAGGCTGTGCACTGTCCGGGATGCTCTACATGCTCTCCCTGGAACCCCTGCTTCAAAAGATATGTTTGAGTGTTCACGGCTTTATTTTACCTGTTTTAATAGCAAAGTGGTTTTATCTGCATATGCTGGTGATGTCAATGTTTTTCTAGAAATTAGCAGGATGTCGACTGACTGACCGAGATAACAAATATGTTTTCTGTCTGATCTGCGGCGAGGGTGAACTGGGGAAAAAGCAAAGCCCTAGCCGTGGGTGAAGGGCTCCCGGTTCTCCCTCGAGGGCTTTTATAGAAAAGAGATGGTTTTAAATATCTTGGTCTGATTTTAGGAGATGAAAATGCTGGAAAAAAAGAACTGGAAAAATGTGGAACAGAAAATTCAAAGCAAAATCGTAAAGAGGAGATGGCTACACTCAACTTTGTTATTGTGATGTTAGTGCTACAGCTTGTAGCTGTTAAGGTCTTTGAAGTGTGCACTTAGGCACTTGAACCACACATGACGTTTTCCAGAGCTGTGGTACTTTCCTCTGCTTCAGGCTGATGTGAAAGGTGTGCCACATGATACCACACAGCTAATCCACACAACACCTCAGAAGCTTGGAGCTGGTGCCATCTGGACCTGCAGCATTCCTCACTTTGGTCTTCCACAGAATGTTCCTCTCTTGGAGCATTGAGAAAGACAGGGTGGTGGAGGGGACTCATTAATGGCATTATGTGTAACGAATGGGGTGGATGAGAGCTGAAAGATGGGCTATTCTGGGTGGAAGGACAGGCAGACAAGGGTGTTTGCAGCATGTTTGGCTAACCTCAGGAAGTGCTGGTTCAGCTCACTGCTGGTTTTTAGTCACGGAGTTACAATTTACAGCTTTATACTAGATTGTTCCTCTTCATCCATGGCAGGAACAAGTAGCTTAAAATATATTTAAACGCAGTGAAACTATTTTATAATTTTCATTTCGCACCAACTCCCCGAATGTCCCAAGGGAACAAGCTTCACACTTTGTGGCAAACAACAAGGTCGTCTGTTGTCTGTGATGGGTCCACCAGAGGGTGCATACAGCACACTTAAGTTATTTTCTAATACAATATATTTTTCATACAAAATAATGACAGTTGTTATCAGTGTGCGATTTGCAACAAAAAAAAAAACAGGGGGGGGGGATCATTTCAAAAGTTTTATTAATGAATAAAAGTTTTATTAATAATGGTTAGCTAGCAGGTGCTCTTTCAGGTAGCTAGCTAGATCCAATAGGTTAGACTATTGTTTTTAAACTTGCACCACCTACTGTTGGGACTCGGGAGTTGGTATTAATTTACTTTAACCGCTTTGAGCAGAAAACGTAATAATACTCTTTAAAAACAAACAACAAAATTAATTTACAAATGTGAAGGACACAAGACATGTATTAATATCAATTTAGAAAAATCCATAATATTCAGGGGTTAAAGCAAAAATAATCAATTTGACTGAAAACATTTTCTAGTCAGCCCATATATTCCCGGGGCCGTAGACGTCATGCCACCTTAGTAAACTCATTTGCTTATTGTAACATGTCCACTTTAACCAAATCTGACAGTTCCATTGACAATTCCTGTATCTCTCCCACCTTCCAGCTTCAGAGCCTTGGCGCCATCCTGGACAACCCTCTGCATAATCTCCTTCACTTTCCACATCCATAACATCACCTGGTTAACTTTCATATTTGCAGCATCAAGCAAGTTCTTCCTTCGCACATTTGCCAAACTGGTCCACAGTCCACTCACCTTTCCACTTTACAATTTCAAACCCCTCCATAAACTGCAGCTAATTCAAAAGACAGCAGCTTGCATCATTACATCATCTTCTTCACACCTGTACTTTAACTCCACTGTCACATTCAATATAAATCAATCCTATATACTCTGTGTCCCCACCTCTCGCTCATTGACTGCTGGAGATGGTCAAGAGCCCCTCCACAACCTTCTTTGTTACAGAAAAGCGCAGGTGGAATAATATTTATGATTTTCTTTTTTACTTTTTCCGAATCAGACCCAGTCAAACCGGGACATCATTTCACATTCCGACGCTCCTTCTTCTTCTTAAAAAATACAATACAAAATCCTTCACAGAGTACACTACACAGGACAAAGATTATTCAAGATGGGGTTGGCACAATCTAATATCTGCCCACACTGCATAGGCAATCATCCTGATAATTATTTTCATGCGTTATGGTTATGCACACCAGTCCAGAGGTTCTGGACACAGATATGTAAGGACTTATCAAAGTGCTTGAGCTGTAAAATGACACCTTCCCCATCAGTTTGCTTGCTCGGTAATTTTGAGGAAAGTCCTCTGAAAAAAGAAATAGTTTACATGGTTTTCACTGCTTTATGTATCGCAAAAAAAACTATCCTCATGAATTGGAAAAGTAAACAAAATCTCAGTATCAATCAGTATAGAGATCTTTTGTTGGATCATATTAATCTAGAGACAGCATCTGCTTCCACATCTGATTGGTCTCTTTGGGCTCCTCTGATCAACACCATCACTTAGTGGAATAGGGGGCGGTGGGTTGCTGCCTGCAGGGCGCAGTGGCTGGATGGAGGGGTTCCTGGGGCCCTGGGGGCACTTGGAGAAGGGTGCCTGGTGGATCCGGCTCTGGGGTCTGTTGCCCCCATCTGGGAGGAGCTTGGGAGGCCTACGGGTGGCCTACAGCAGCCGCTTGCGGCGCTCTTTGGGAGCTGCGTGTTGACGGACGTGGGTTACTGACCTGGTAGCTGTGCTGCCGCTGGGTGGGGCCGGGGTGGGTCTGGGGTCCCTGGGGCGCGCCGCTCTCGGGCGGGGGCCCCGGCGGGGCCTCGGGGGTTCCGGTTCCGGGGGGTGTGCCGCTTTTGGTGTGGGCCGGCGCGCGCCCGGGTGTCCGCCCCTGCACGGGGCCTCGATTGCGCTGGGGGGCCTCGGGGCCCGTTGAGCTGGTAGGGGGGCATGGTCATTAACATCTCTGGGCAGATGCTCTTCTCCTTCATTGGATAGGCACTCTGCCAGTGGGGGGAGGGGGAAGGAGGGGGAGTAGGGACCTACCCAGCCTGGATGTCTACTGTCGAATGTATGGTGAGTTGTTTGAACGTTAGTGTTGGGGAGGGATTAAATCTACGGGGGGGGGGGGGGGGGGGGGACGACGTTCTGGTGGGCTTGTGTCCGGCCCCCTGTCCCGGTCCGTGTTTTCTTCCGGTGCGGGTTTCGCTTGGGGGGTGGGGTTTGGGATGGCTCGTGCGGGCCGGCTGGCCAGGGTCCCCCCCTCTTATTTATTTATTTATTTATTTATTATTATTATTATTATTATTATTATTATTATTATTATTTATTTATTTATTTTATTTTTTTTTTATTTATTTAGTTGTTGTTTTTTTGGGGGGGGGAAGCCAGTAGGCTTAGTGGGTGGGCTGGGGGGGGGGTTGAGGTGTTGGTCCTGGTGGGTGGTTGGCTGGCGGGCCCTGCGGCCTCTCCCTGGCCCCCGGGCTACGGTGGTGCCGCTGGCGAGGCCCCCCTTCTATGGGTGGGGCTTTCGGGGAGCGGGGGTGCCTATTGGAGTCAGTAGGGGAGCTGGCTCCCTGGGATAGCTTCCCAGTCATTTGCTCCCCATCCCCGGACTCCTCCCTCTGCCTGCTCCATCACGCCGCCACACATGTAGGTCCTGGGGGAGGGGGCGTTACTGGAGGTTGCCACTTTCTGGTGACGCCCCTCTCCCCAATTTTATCATGCATCTTAGACACTTTCACTTCAAACATTTTTCACATCGCACACTCATGTAGGCCATGGTGGGGGGGTGGGGGGAAGACGTCTGGGGGGGGGGGGGGGGGGGGGGGGCTTATGTTGTGTGAGCCTCACCTCGGACGGCTCCCTTCACCTCCTCTCCCACTTAGACATTGAGGGTTCTGGGCAGTCGCCCGGAGGGGGTGCGCTGGCAACAGCTTCCTTCCGGAAGGGGGGTGGGCTGTGCCGTGCATCCCCTTCGGCGCTCCCAGTTTTTAAACGCACTTGAGAACAACATGCAACAACACAACATCTGAGCAGGCATAGGGAGGATCGGGGTCTTCTGCACACCCCCGTTCTCCGATGGCGGCAAGGAGTCTGGGGCCTGAAGGAGGTGCGGACCACTGTGTCCGGGGTCTTGGCGGGGGGCAGCGGTGTGTAGTCAGCGGCTTGCCAGGTCTGGGGCTGATGCCTCCGCTCCCCCCAGGAGGGGCGGGGGGCAGGGATGGCAAGGGTAAGGTGGGGGAGGGAGGGGCTTTATTAGGTATTTAGGGGGTGAGGGGGGCTCTGGCCAGGTGGCTTGTGCGGGTCGTGTTGGCCCACCCTCTTGGGGGGGGGCCCGGTCCGGGGGGCGTCTGGTCCGGGGCCGGGGCCCGGGCACAAGCAGTCGTATAGTCGATTTGGGGTGACCCCCCCCTCTGGTCAGTGTTGGATGTGAGTGTTATGTGGGAATGTGTGTACAGCGTCTTTTTTTTTTTTTTTTTTTTCCTGTGTGTGGTGTTTGGGGCACAAGGGAGGGATGGTGTGAATGAGTTTTCCTTTTTTTTTTTTTTTTCCAGGTATGGGTGTGGTCCGCTCCCTCTCCCAAGAACATCTCAAGTCTCCGCTAGGTGCGGAGCCCATCCCCCCACGTCCTGCCCTCCTCCACTTCGTTGGCGGGCGCCTTGGCCCTCTGGCGCATTGGTTGGTTTCGGGTTTGGGGCGGGTTCCCGGGCGTGCGCCGGCCCACTCCCGGCGGCCTCTTCGCGGGGCCTGGCCCCCCGGGGGCCGGCCGGTGCCCCCGTCGCGGGGGCGGCGCACCCCTGGGGCCTCTGGGCCTCAGGGCCCATGGCCGGGACCACTTCAGCGGGGCTAGCTGCCGGCGGAGCCCACGGGCTCGTCCCCGCGGCTCTTGAGGGCGATAAACCTCAATCTGGTAGATTTCTGCTTTGCAAAGACCCTCCCTACTCTCCTTCTGATTGGCTAATGTCCTGGCTCTGCCAGATTTCATTGGTTGAGCGCAGCTTCTGTTTAAAATCTTGAATAAAAAGTCTTCATGGAATATTTTGCGCTCATTTTCCAAATGACGAAAGTCCGTCACAACGACGGAGAACATTAAACCCCTGATAATATTACTTATTCAGATCAGAAGGGGGAGGAATGTATCCCCCCCAGGGACGAAATATGAGTGACCAGAGGGGGGGACATCACAACCAGAGGGGGTGGGGGGGGATCCCCCCATCTCCCCAGCAAATTGCACCCAGGTTGTTATTAAGTGAACCATAGCATTTTGCAGGAAATGATGGAAATATTTTTCTTCTGGTCCTTTTTAAACTGATAAAGCGCATTCAGCGGCGACCCAGAAGTTATTCTATTTTCGCTTACGCAAAGGAGCTTATGGTACGGATCGTGCTACCGGTACAGAATGGGTAGTGACACTGCACTAACTGGTGGAGGAGTGAATCACTGTAGTAGTCTCTGTAGTAATTTTTTACTCGCTTAACGGTGAGGTCATTTGGAATTTATTTGTCGCACCACTAGATGAAAATCTTGCACACTGGGGCTTTCAAGTCACATGGGCTATATCTATGTCTGTTTCGTACATGTTTTAAAAAGTTACTTACTGTACAAACTGATTATTATAGAGATTCTTTATTTATTTGCTGGTTGTGTTGACATTCATATCCACCCACTTGAAAGCTACTTTGTAAAAGAGAAACATACTGCCGGTATTAGCTGACCAAGCCAGTTGTTGTTTGTCATGACCAGTCAAGAATAAACTGGCTTTAGTCAATAGCCCAAAAGTGGGAAGTACTTCTTGATAATTTCTCAGACTCTACTGTGGACATTGACTCCAAAAGTAATGAGGAAGAAGCACCTCTATAAAAACTCACAGCTCCATTTCAACATAACCACAACGAGCTAACCTTGACTTGAAGGTAAGATCACTGCTGCAAAATACAATAAAATAAATTAAATGCATGCTCCTTATCTACCTGTATAAAAACTAACAAGTGCTGTGACAGAGGTGTAATCCAAGAATCAAAACCAGATGTCGGCTTTGCTCCTCTTTGTGATGCTGACAGCCTGCGCTGCAAGTCCGCAGGGTAAGGCACATACGTTCCTCTATTAACAGAGCAAAATAACGAGAAATTCTGAACTTGATACTTCCAGATATAAATGGTTTTAATGAAAACATGTCGTTGAAATGTTATGGTTGTCTTTGACCGAGATTGTTGTCTTATCAAATTATCTTCTTAAAAGATTTTAAATGTCATGTCTTTTTATAGATCTTTCAGGAAAAATGTTTACATTTCCACAAGAAACCAACACAGCCAGCGTGAAGCTGAATATAGCCACACATAATTTAGATGCGGTGACAGTCTGTCTCAGGTATTGTTACAAGATAAACAGCATGAAGAAACCTGAGTTTAAAGCAACATAAACTGTTTTTAATGTACCTTTGTGTTTTTGTTTCATAGGTTCTTTACAGACCTCCAGAGAGCCCATGGCCTATTTTCTCTGGCCACACCGTCTTCTCATAATGGCTTTCTGATATTTAAAGAGTCAACTGCCGATACAGTTGGTTTATATGTGAACAATAAAGCAGTGCCATATGTAGTGGGCTACAAGTTGAATACATGGCACTCTGTGTGTTCCACGTGGGACGCTGATTCTGGATTAGGCCAGCTGTGGTTTAATGGACAGCCTTTAGCTCGGAAGTTCCTCAGTAAATCGCAGATCAGTAAACCAATTGTTGTCCTAGGACAGGTATGTATTAATCTAGAATATTTAGTTGAAGTAGCATAAACTCATGTATATATTTTTTTCTTTTCTTTGACTGAATTTTGTTTTTTACTTTCAGGAACAGGACAGTTATGCTGGTTCGTTTGACACCAAGCAGTCTTTTACTGGCATGATGGCCGATGTTCACATGTGGAACTACGTCTTGTCTCCCTGTGAAATCCAGAACTATGTGGATAACTTGATTTTCACTCCAGGGAATGTGCTGAACTGGGAGGCCCTGACATTTGATGTTACTGGCAGAGTGTTGATAGAAGAAATGCAAACAAACTGTCACGAGCGCTACTACACAAAAAAGCCTTGTCTAAACAAGTCTGGCTACTAAGGGGTAAACGTTCTTTAGCTGTGAACATAATCACAATAATGTGTGTTAGAAAAGGGGGGTATTTGATCTGAGTAAATTTCTAACAAAATGTATAATCATTTAAATTATGTATAACTGGTGAATATTACTTAACCAGGTAATTGAATTGAAACAACATTGTACGGAGGCTTCCATATTATGTACAGCACTTTAACCAAATTTACACAAACATTATTTTTTCTTTTGCAGTTGAATATTATGCACTGTCTTCATCAGATTTCTTTCTCATTTTCTCCATATCCATGGAAAGGAGAGACATTCCTTGCTCCTGACTTTATGTCAGATAGATACAATTTTACAACTCTTAATTAAACCAAGCAGTAAGATAACACTTTAGGCTTTTCTCCACTGGGGTTAAAAGATTATTTTTCAAATGTGCATCTTCATGTTAGCAAACTAAAATTTTAATTGGAACATAGACCACTTTACAACTCTCACACCTAAGTAAATGGCTTAATACTCCAAATATTACCAACAATTATGTTAATTTGTGTACCATTGTCAACCAAAAGTATTTGGTAGACAATCTACATGATGAACATACTGTATAATTGCCTAACTATAAGAATAGTAAATGCATCTGTGAAGGTAGGTAGACCAGAAAAATTCTGAAAAAGAACAAATTCACATTTTACAATACCTAGAGTATCAAATTTAGCCTAGGGAAGAGAGAACTGCTGCTCTTCCTTAAGATTGTGTAATTAAATTTAACATTTGGAATTAAGAATAAATAAAGACAAACTGGATAAAACTGTCCATGAATAAGTTTTTGGTGCAAGTCTTATTTCATTATTATAGTCTCAGTTATTTGTTGATGGTGTTCTTTAAGAAGGTTATCATATAAGTATGCATATAAGTAATTTTGTCAAGTTGGTCAGCGTTGTTCATTTACTTTGCCCTCACTTTTCTTCCGAGGTGTTGTCTTTGTTGCTGTGTTGTGTTAACATTTTATTTTACTCATAATCTACTTTGCAGCATTATTATCTTAGCCAATTCATTCAGAAATAACATGAATCAGAATTTTATTCAACCCTGTTTTATTAATCTGAATAATGATGTTTTGTACATGTACTTTCTATGCAGTTTTACCAACCAGTTAAACATATGGAAAAACACTTGTTTAGATTTAGAATTATTATGTGACAAACAAATCCATAATATTTGTTGAGGTAGAACTAAAACTTGCTTCAGTCCTCTCGCATTCTAAATTCCTTCACTTTCCACATTTTTAGGAGAATTTACATTTTAATTCACAAGAGAGAAACTCTGATTAGGGGCAATTTATAGGAATTTTAACTGATAATGTTTGAATGTTTGCAATGTATATATTCTGAGACACAAAATAAAACAATCACAACTCCACAGGATTGTACATGATTGACTGATTTAAAGTTTAAGAGACTGCTGCTACAATTGTTTTTTGTGGTCCATGCTCTATCGAAAGCAAAGGTTTTAATTAAAATGATGTGAATGCAACCATTTTACTCTGGCTTTGAAATGATTATTGTCATGAAAAAAATTATTATTAAGAAACAAGCTACTCTTTCAATACAGAGAAGGCAAACAGCATTCGAGGTGCATTCTTCCCAAAATGTACACACAGTAAGACAAACCCTGTGTCTTTATAGTGAACAGATGTACACAAACAGGAGGAGCATGTCATGGAGAAACAAACTTCTCTGTAAAAGATACCAGCTCCACCCTGTCTCCTAGCCTTTAACCTCTCCTAAAGCCTGATGAAGACCCAGCTCTCCTCTCCCACTCTAAATTATCTCCACACCTTGACACATACAGGAGGTAAGAAAGTTCTAACAATGTTTTAGGAAGCACTGAAAAACTGAACTCTGATTAACCTTACACTTCTTTAAGTACAAGCTGTAGATTATACATGCCATTTTGTTAAAGATGACATGCTTTGCACAAGGTGGTTTAAATTTAACAGTAGACAAGAAAATGTGCCATTATATTATAAGATAATAAATGATATAGTCATTTTCATTAAAGTTCTGGTTTTGTACCCGACAGTAGGAACGCCCACAGAAAATAGCCCTGCTGGCGAGGGAGATGACATGGCAGTATAGTTTGGGCCCTATACCAAGCATTTCCTGAGTGCAGCCTTTCAGGGTCCATTTACAAACTTTGGGCTCTACTGCAGTTTTTCTCGCTTGTCTCTCTGACCCTATAAGATTTTTATTGAATTGTATGTTGTAAATTGCATCTTATAAGTAAGATGTAATATAGTGATTTAGTGAACATTGCACATATCTTCTTATTTGGTGCTTGAAGCTGCTATGGTAGTGTGATGATAGTAGTTATTAAAGAAGTGGCCTGCAGAGCGTGATGGAAGTAAAGGAACAAGTTAAAAAATAAACAGCTAGCTTCAGCTAGCATAAAGAGGACATCTGAATGTTTTATTCAAAGATGAATAAGAACATCCCAGGTAATAGTTTAAAACTTATCGAGAAATTCTGAACATACTTCCAGATATGCATGTTTTTAAGGGAAACATGTCGTTGAATTTTTAATGTTGTCTTCCAGGGCTCTCAACTCTCACACATTGACATTTCACTGACTTCACACGCAACACATTGCATTTCTCACGCATAAAAATAACAAAGCCCATATGGGCTGCAGATGATACGTTCACAGCTCTGTCCATCCAGAGCTCAGTCTAAACCCCGCCTTCTATGGAGCTGTTTCAGCTTCTTTCACAACTTGTGTCCATCAAGAAGAGCAATTAGAGATATAAATAACTTTGGTCTTAACCAGTGGTGAAAGTAAGCCAGTACCGTCCGGTACTGCGTACACAGGAGGCAAGGGGGGAGAGGGGCTGGTTCATTTAGAACTGGTCATGGCTGCACACCGGATCAGAAAACAGTTCTGCTAACCAGAAGCAGTCTAACACCACTTAGTCTGTTCATTCGTTTCGCTTTTATTAATTCTGCATTTTGTAACTACATGCGCTGTGTTTTTGTGCCTCAACGTTCTTACTGATCCTCGCCCCTCCCTTTCCTTAGAGCCAGGCTTTTTTTTTTATCAGCGGCCAGCTTTCAAAACGTGAACCACTACGTTTAATGTCCTTCCACCCGTAGCAAAATGTCCCAATTAAGGTCAATAGGAGAGTTACTGTCAGGGTTTTGTTTACCGATGAACTCAGGATGCACACACGGGACTAAAAGTTTGAGTCTTTATTGAAGGAAGTATACTGGGTGGTGAGTGATGAAGACCGGAGGTTCAGGACTGCAGAAGGTCAGGGATGAATGTGATGGCAGGAGCTGACGGCCCGGAGACAGAGAGTCCACACTTGCTAGGTGCTGCTCGGCTAGCAGGCCTCATAGCACTCAGGTTAGCAGTTCATTGGAGACACCAGGGCACAGAGCTGAGCTTCACCAGGGCGGCTAGTCAGGTTAGCAGAACTTGAGAGACACCAGGGCACAGAGCTGAGCTTCTCCAGGGCGGCTAGTCAGGTTAGCAGAACTTGAGAGACACCAGGGCACAGAGCTGAGCTTCTCCAGGGCGGCTAGTCAGGTTAGCAGAACTTGAGAGACACCAGGGCACAGAGCAGAGCCTTTCCAGGATGGCTAGTCCAGTTAGCAGTTCTCTGGAGACACCAGGACACAGAGCAGAACCTCTCCAGGAACAAACAGTGAACAAACAGTCTTTAGAGTGACTGACAGGACTAACCTTAACAACAGGCGCAAAACAAAGCTTCCAAGGCAAAACGGGGACTGGCATGAAGAGGTGTGGAATGATGACGGCCCAGTGCTGAACTGAAGACAGAGGGAGGTTTAAATAGAGCACTAACAGGTGAAACAAGGGTCTGACTAATTAACTGGTAAATGATTATCAGGTGTGACTGACTGCTGAGGAGGTGAAGTGAAAATTGACAGAAAATAACTGATGACTGAAAACTAGCAATAAATAAAGTCAAACCTAACCCAAAAGAGATGAAAAAATGAAAATAACAGAAAAACAAAGCCAAAACAAAACTCAACCATAACAGTTAGTAGTTGTGTTTCATGCTATTTTGTTTAACGACTCAGAACCAGTGGTGCTTCGGTGGGCTGCTGCATCACCCTGCGCTTGAATTCAGGTGTGCATAATTAAGTTACATGTATTTTAGGTGTGCACCTTTAAGGGTCATTTTAAGGAACTTGTAACATTGGGGGCTTCAGCTCAGACCCCTCATTCATCCTCTTCCCTCTAAAGGAGCCCTTTACAGTTTTTATTTATGAATTTCTCCCACTGTTTATTTCTCGCGTGCAACGCACCAATGGGGAAGAAAATCTTCCCACCTCACCGCCTCAATCTGGTATGATTGAGTATAAGGTCTGTTAAGTGGCGCCCTGAGAGGCTGCGACTGCATACAGCTCCCGACAACTTGTGGCATTTTCTACAAAATATGCCGCCTAACTCACTACAAACTATCCATCGACCCGGTAGACCAGTTCTTGACAGCCAGCACCTGCTGGAGTTACGGTCATCTGGTGTTTTTGGACTCGTAACTACAACTATGCTCAATTGTTTATGTGGCTTCGGAGTGCTTCGGGCACAAGTCCCAGAGGCCCAGGATGCAGCAGACCCACCGAGCAGCACACGCCATAGGAGAAGAGGAGAAGCAAGCGGAGGCAGTGCGATCGGCGGAAGAAGCGCTGCTGCCGAGGCAGACTAACAGCTAGGCTAGAGGCTAACCCCTACAGAACGCCGCTTCCTGCCATCCTGCTCTCCAACGTCCACTCACTGGACAACAAAATAGACCATTTACAACTCGAACCCAATCACGTGATATTTACTAATGTTGACTCCCATTAGTGACCCGTGGGATTCCTGAAACAATGTCAGCCTCTACAACACGCCCTCACCCCCGGTGGGTGAAGTTGATGCTGACTTCCTTAACGGACTGAATAACTTCTTTGGGAGGTTTGAAGCACTAAACAGCACTCCAGCAGTGAAATCTGTTCCCCATCAGGAAGAGGAGGTACTCTGCCTTGACACAGCTGACGTGGTGAAGACTTTGAGGAGAGTCAACCTGCGGAAGGCCCCAAGCCCCAACAACATACCTGAGCGGGTGTTCAAGGAGTGTGCAGGTCAGCTTGCTGGTGTCCTCACATACATTTTTAACACCTCCCTGGACCAAGCCACAGTGCCAGCATGCTTCAAGTCTGCCTTCATCATTCCGGTGCCAAAGAAACCTCAAGTCACCTGTTTTAAGGACTACCGGCCTGTTGCACTGACTCCCATCATGATGAAGTGTTTTGAAAGGCTGGTTAAGGAACACATCGTCTCCAGTCTCCCCCCAACACTTGACCCGTTCCAGTTTGCCTACTGGTGGAACCGCTCCACTGGGGACGGCATCTCCTCCGCTATTCACCTGAGCCTGGATCACCTGGAGGAGAAGAACATGCACGTGCAGATACTGTTCCTGGACTTCAGTTCAGCGTTCAACACCATCATCCCACAGCATCTGGTGGGAAAACTGAAACATCTGGGCTTCAGCACACCCCTTCGCAACTGGCTGCTAGACTTCCTCACCAACAGACCTCAGTCAGTCCGGGTCGGACACAACACCTCTGATGTCATCACCCTCAGCACAGGCTCCTCTCAGGGCTGTGTCCTGAGCCCCCTGCTGTTCACTCTGATGACACACGACTGCGTCCCCGGGTTCACCACCAATCACATTGTGAAGTTTGCAGACAACACAACGGTGGTGGGCCTGATCAGAGATGACAACGACCGGGACTACAGAATGGAGGTGGAGCAGCTGGTGGGCTGGTGCAGAGCCAACAGCCTGATCCTGAGCACCGAGAAGACGAAGGAGATTCGTCAACTTCAGGAAGAACCAGCCTCGCCACGTTCCACTGCTCATCAACAGCTCAGCTGTGGAGGTGGTCAACAGCACCAAATTCCTGGGGGTGCACATCACAGACAATCTCACCTGGTCTGTGAACACCATGTCACTGGTGAGGAGGGCACAGAAGTGCCTGTACATCCTGCTGATGATGAGGAAAGCCCACCTGCCCCCAACCAATCCAAATGGTTTAATTAGAAGGTTTACTTAATATGTTTTCACTGTGTTTTTGAAACACATGGAGCTTACAGGATGGCTCCCGCTAGCTTCTTGGAACCATGCCACTGCTGATGTAACTCAAATGTGTTTTTATGGTTATAACAAACGTTATCTCCATAAGGGTTTTATACGTTGATGGGATATTGATGTTTGTGTTATCTGGTACGCTCATTACGACCAAAATAAAGCTGAAGCTTTTTTTAATTAGCGCCAGATGTCCGCTAGCCTTATGGTATTGGCTTCCGGTAACATTCGTTCTTCTCGGATACAAGACTACGGTTCATTTTGTTTCGCTCCACCATCGTTCGATAGTGCTATGAACATTATTAACACATTAATATGGAGTATTAATGTCAATTTGATGGTGTCTTTGTATAACTTTAGGATTAAACGATTTTAGCGACCAATCGCTACTGCGACCCCTAGCTTCCCGGGGGAATAATCACATTAATAAAATCAAGCGTCCCTAAAGTTAGAGAAAATTATTTAAAATGTTATTTCATCAAATAATGTTTTGTTTAACTCAGGATTTGCATTGTGAAAGGATTAAAACACTTACCAAATGTTGTTCTGAATTAGTTGAGCTAAGTTAACCTCAATTCACAGTCTTTAAGATGAACTTTGGTTCTTTAAAATAGATCTGCAGTGAACCAGGACTCACTGAATTCCGATGAACTATTTTATTTTGTCTTTTGTTTCTTTTGTGTGCATATAGTTCCTTCGCTTCTTTTTATCTTCATTTTGATTAGTAGTTTTAGTAAAGTTTCACTGGCCTTGTAGAGAGTGTCATGATTTGTTTTTGGATGAACCTGGACACAGCACGCACACACAGAGTACATTTTAAGAGAGTTTATTGCCAGGGATGGATGGTGATGACATCTAGAACCAGAGTATGTTCACAGGCGGAGATGAAGGATGCAGGGGCTGGCTGGCAGGTTCAGAGCGGAGACCAAGACGGGAGGACAGGGCCAGACAGGCATGATGTGAGTGACGGAAGACTAGTAGCGCATCCACAGCACGGCAGAGACACGCAGCATGGCAGAGACCCACAGAATGGCAGAGATCCACAGAACGGTAGAGATCCACAGCTCGGCAGAGACCCGCAGCACGGCAGAGACCAATACTGGCTTGGCAGGATGAATACTTGCAGATCAGAGTAACGACATGATTAAGCCAGGCAGGGTGAATACTTGCAGGTCTGAGTTCTTGACAGGGTAGTAGCAACAATTAGGCTGAAATAAACAATGGCAGGCTGAGGTTTAAGAGATGCAGAGGTGGCGGGGTGCCAGCAGCAAGCAGGTAACACACGGGTAGACAGGCAAGGAGTAAGTGTTTTATGATGACGGACCAGCAAAGGAGTGAAGGCAGAGTGAGGCTTAAGTAGGGAGGCTGGCAGGTGAAGTGAGTCTGGCTAATTAGTGACTGGCAGGTGTGACTAACTG
Source organism: Fundulus heteroclitus (assembly GCF_011125445.2). Classification (NCBI taxonomy): domain Eukaryota; kingdom Metazoa; phylum Chordata; class Actinopteri; order Cyprinodontiformes; family Fundulidae; genus Fundulus; species Fundulus heteroclitus. The sequence continues at coordinate 22,886,896 of NC_046363.1, read as the reverse complement.
CAGTGGGAGTGAAGGGAAGGCTGAGTGGGAGTGGTAGGAGGAAACTGAACTAACCATAACAAAAGCCAGAACCTAACTAAACCCAGACAGAGGAAGAACATAAAAATAGTAAATAAAAACCCAAATCGAAACTGAACCCTGACAGAGATTTGTTGATTGATATAGTGTTAATTCAGATAAACAGCATTCTATAGTGATGTTCTATGGATGTTTTTTTTTTATTTCTGTTAATAAATTCTTGAACTTGAAGAGAAGTTTTCACTCATTTATTCTATATGTGTGCAGAGTTTGCTGTTAAAAGAAGGCCAGTGCTTGAATCATCCCTTTGAACTATTGTCTTGATATCAGCTCTAGGGCTGATATTCACAATACCTAACAGACAGAGAGTTATTTATTAAACATTAAATAACTTTAAACAGTGTGTAATAGCAAAACAGGTGATTGCGCATTAAAATCCAACAGATAAAGTAGTAAAATGACTGGCGACTAAAAATAAATAGGCAAATCCAAATAATCAACGTGTTTTAGAATGTGAAGTCGCTTTTGTTTTACAAGTTCTATTAAATTAACTTACCATGTAAAGCATGGTGGAGGCAGTGTGATGGCATGGGCATGTATTACTTCCAATGGCACTGGGTCACTTGTGTTTATTGATGATGTGACAAAAGGCTGATGCAGCCAGATGACTTCTGAAGTGTATAGGGATATATTTTCTGCTCAGATTCAGCCAAATGCACCAAAGTTGACACCGCTTCAAAAGTATAGATGGACAATGATCCAAAACATACTGCAAAAGCAATCCAAGAGTTTTTTAAAGCAAATAAATGGAATGTTCTGCAAATGTCGAGTCAATCATCAGATCTCAAACCAATTGAGAATGTATTTCGTTTACTCAAGACAAAACCTAAGGCAGAAAGACCCACAAACAAGCACCAACTGAAGACAGCTGGCCTGGCAAAGCATCGCAGAGGAGGAAACCCAGTGATTGCTGATATCCATGGGTTCCAGACTTCAGGCAGTCATTGCCTGCAAAGGATTCTCAACAAAATATTGAAAAGAAACATTTTACTTAGGGTAATATCTATTTGTCCAATTACTTTTGAGCCCCTGAAATGAGGAGCTGTTGTATAAAAATAGCTACAATTGCTACATGTTTAATCATATATTTTTGTTCAACCCCTTGAATTAAACCTTAAATTCTGCACTTCAATTAGATTGTAGATGTTTCATTTCAGATCCAACATGGTGGTGCAGAGCCCAAATCATAAAGATTGTGTCACTGCCAAAATATTTTTGGGGCTAACTGTAAATGTGACAATGTAAACATGTCCTCCATGTATTAGCTATGGCTAATAGCTATGTTTATTGTGTAAAATGGTTTTTGGCTCATGGAGAGAGAGATGAACAAAACAACCTGTTTCTGCTGGGCAGTGTAGTTGCTGGACTACACTGCCCTGTTTCTAACATAACGGCAAAAATAAACTTGTTATATTAAATTAACTTACCTGTCCAACAGAAAGCCTGCAACCTCCGTATAAATTCTAAGTCCACACTCCTTCAGAATGATCTCCACTCCACGAGGTAATAATAGCTAATATAGACAATTTTTTTCCCCCGCTTATTACTTTTTCTTTTCTTGGTTTTCAATTCTGTCGCTGGACAAAGAATATGGGTGATCCACCATTTGAACAGAAAACGGCAAGTAGAATGAGCTACGGCCGTCTTTGCTTGTTTTATACTCCTCCACCGCTGAAAGTGTGTCTCCGTATAGAAGACAAAACGCGTAAGGCTGACAGTTAGTCCCCTTTCGGCTTCTGAAATCAGAAATAGTGATGCAACATGGCATCTCCCAGTAGGTGCATCAACACCTATGTATTTATAAACTAAGTTATGAGAACGCTTTCATTCTTGATGTTATGTTATTAGACTTTGCCAGAATATGTATTTATAGAAGCAATGTTTGAGTTTTGCTTATTAAAAGCCAAATTAATTACACACTGTCCCTTTTATGTGACAAATAAACTTCATCGCAATGCATATGTATTGTAAATGACTCTTATTCAACTCCTAGTGTATCTGTTTTAGTAACAATAAACAATGAGAATATTTTAAATGTAGTTGAGACTCACATTACTCACAGTCCTAATAATATTTCTTTGATGGTTCATTTTAAACCATTTTAATCTCAGACAATGGTTTTACAATTTGCAATGTCCAAGAAAAGCAGTTTAACAGGTAAAAAATGCATCAGTATTATTTATGTTGTACTTTTTGAAAGTTCATTAGATCTTTTGGCTTTTGTCTCTCAGGGGCCACCGCAGTGAGTGATCTGTCTCCATCTAACCTCATCTTCTGCATCTCCTTCTCTCACACAAACTACCTTCATATCCTCTTTAATCTCATCCATAAAGCTCCCCTTTGGTCTTCCTCTAGGCCTCCTAACTGGCAGTTTCAGCCTTGGCTTCATTCCACTGATCTGCAGCCTATCTCTCCCCTATACAAGTCCAAACCCTCTCAGTCTGACCTCTTTGGCTTTGTATCAAATATAGGTAACATAAGCTCTCACTCTGATGTGCTAATTCCTGACCACATCCATCCTCATCACTACCACAGAGAACCTCAATATCTAAATATCTGCCACTTCCACCTCTACCTCCTGTCTCTTTCTGAGTGCCACTGCCTCTAAACCATATAACATTGTTGGTCTCACCGTCATTTATACACCTTTGCTTTTATTTATGCTTGTACTCTTTTATCACACAACACACCTGACACCTCAACTCGTTCCAACCTGCTTGGACACATTTCTTTACCTCTTTTTCACACTCACCTTTGCTATGAACCGCTGACCCTAAGTACTTAAAATTCTGAAAAACAAAATAAAAAAACAGCAAAGAGACAGTTTTTTTCCCCTAGGCTGTCACTCTGATGAAAACCTAATGTCAAGTGTTCAAACGGCAAGATTTTAAAATTTTCCGCTGATTTTCAAAACCTGAGACTGATACCACACATAACACTAGAGAATCGCAGATACAACAGGTTTGCCCATACAGTGTGTGGTGTCCGGTTAAACGTCAAGCACAACACACCACACACAAATATATTACACACAGGAACATTCAGGTGTCAGATGGGAAATCTTTCAAAACCTCTAGAGATCAAATGTGGGTTCAAAATAAATAAAGATGGACAACAAGGAAGAGCAGAGGCAATTGTTTGTGGGCTAATTTTAACAGAGAAAAACATTACAAAACTAAAAGTCATTAGTTAAAGGAGACAGCATGAACGGGGTCTGTAAATATACTGCACTATGATATGTATGTGAGTTGTTTATGTTTTTCCTCACTTCACTTTCTAATTGGCTACAAGTCACATTCAACCGGCTGCATGCTCGTTTGTCCTCAGTGAATACGACACACTCTAGGATATCGAGCCAAGACAATCTAAAACGTTGAATATCCCTGATTTGAGTCCGGAGCAGTCCCGATGTCCTTCCGAGCAGACTAGATCACTCTTAACATAATAAACATGTCCGAAATATCTCTTAAGATTATTTTAAGAAGCATTCTGTTTATCAGTACATGTCTGTAGGGGAAGATCGGGGAAAATATCGGGGCTAATCTTGCCGTATAAACTTGGCATAATAGTCAGTGCCAAGATCTATACCATGCATATTTGCATTGATTTGACCTTGTCTTTATTTTTATGTTTAAAATCTGTCCATTGAAAGCAACGTGAAAACAAAATGTCAAATGTCGTTTTTTTGTCAAGATACTTGACAAATAAAGCTGATTTTGACATCCGCAATGTTGTATCTGATTTTGTATCTGTTGATATTTAATATTTGCAAATAATTTCCACAACAATATTACGGCAATATTATATTGCTGCTCTTTAAATCTGGTCAGGGTTCAGTAGAAGTGTCATTAGTCATTAGGCTGCAACCTATGAGCTTTATTATTCTTAATACAGTAAATTGAAACGAAAGCAGAACCACAGTCAAAGTCCTTGTTGTATGAACCAACTTGGCGATTAAAACTGTTGAAGCTGATTGTGTTTTAATGGGTCAATTATACAGCTAGCCACAACCAGTTTTTACTAATTTTCCATAAACATGAAAAAGACAAGATTTTTGGACATCGAGCTACATAGAGCTCGATGTCCAAGGAAAAGAAAGGAAATCAGGAACCCGGGCCAATTCCTGCTTTGTGTACAAGGCTCAATATTCAGTGTTGTCACAGTGGTGAGAAGTACGTAAAGGCTACAGCAGGATCATGCTCTCTACCAAACAATAAGGCACCACCATCCTTATTGTGCATGGGAACCCTGTGACAAAATTTGCAATAGTTTGGACCTAGAATATGAATGGTGACAGCTGGTTTCCACCTATCCCTCAAAACATTCTTAATAAGTTATGATTTATTGTGAAGTTTGGTTGCACATCACTAGGCAATTTGAATTTTTAGGGACAAAGACAAAAATAGCTTGTTGAACCCTAGATAAGACAAATTGGGATTCATAACTTCAAAACAAAGAGAATTAAAGATAGCTGAAAATTTGAAATTCACTGCAACTTAAAGACATAACAGCTTTATGTCTTTGTAGACATAAAGCGGAAATGTTTTGCCAAAAGAAATGATGGCCTTTTAGGGTGTGACTTACCTTCTGGGAAATAATAATAGTAATGCAATTTATTTCAAAAGTGCCTTTCCTAACTCTCAAGGACACTGTACAAAAATGAATAATTGGCAATACAACAACAAAGCATCAATAATCTAAAACAAATACAAAATAAAACATTTACAGAGAGTAGGCAGCTTTTAAAAATTTAAGTTTTGAGGTGACTTTTAAAATGGGGGAGGGAGTCAACACTGCGGATGTCAGGAGGCAGTGGATTCCAGAGCTGGGGGGCAGAATAGGAAACATCTGTGCCACCCATGGCCTCGAGGCAGAGGGAGGGGGCAGAGAGACAAATGGAAGAAGAAGACCTGAGGGAGCACGGGGGGTGGGGGGGGGGGGGGGTGGAATATGGAGAAGTTTGGACAAATGAGGAGGGGCAAGGTTATGGATGGCCTCGAAAGTAAAGAGGACTAACTTAAATCGGTAGCCAGTGTAACTCCTATAGAATAGGGCTAATGTGTTGGTAAGAGGTTAGGGTGATGATAAGGGCAACAGAATTCTGAACCAACTGAAGTTTATTGAGGGTTTTCTGTGGGAGACCATAGAGGAGAGAGTTACAATAATCAAGACGGGAGTTGACTAGGCTATGGATAGGGACAGAGGTGGAGTGGGGACTAAGGGAAAGACGGGGGCAAGGCAAGGCAAATTTATTTGTATAGCACAATTCAGTACAGAGACAATGCAAAGTGCTTTACATGATTAAAATACAGGAAAATAAAACAAATAAAATGTAGAAACAAAAAAAGAACATCAATAAACAGTTGGACTAAAAAAGTTTAACTAATGCTGTTTCAGTAGAGCAGTTTAAAGGCATACCATGCAAAATTTTTCATTTAATTAATGTGTTCCATACCGTTTTGGATGATTAAATGAGTCATTTCAGGTCGAACAAAGGTTTTCTCAGCCGCCCTGGTGGTCTGTGGGGGAAATACCGTACTTGGCAGGAGCCCCGCACCCACAGGCTCAGAAGTCTGTAGGGGGGGGGGGGGGGGGGGGGGGGGGGCATATCCATGTATTTTTTCCCTGCCATTAACTATATGCACACACGAAAGCAACAACAAAGAGTTGTGTGTTAACGTCAAATAAACATGCAAGCATGTCGGGTTTTTTATTATTATTATTATCAATTATTTTTTATTTTTTTTGAATGTTGGTGAGGCGGTACCGTGAGTTTGGCGAGTCGGCCGCCTCGCCAAGATAGCGCTGCGGTAAACCCTGATGATCATACTTTCACTGTGTTAGTCATTGTTTGTACTGCCGTTTTTTCGACTTTTCGTTGCGTTCGCCTGTCTGCTAAGCTCAAAACAACCGCGCCTGGCTTGACGGAGAAACCAGAACAGCTGAGCATCTTTACCACAGTGCACTTTTACTTTCGCCCTCTGGGGGGAGCCTCGCTGGAAAATCAACCCCGGTTGCATAGTATACCTTTAACTAGAACAGTCTAAAACAGTCCTAAACAAATGTGTTTTTAATCTTGATTTAAAAGAACTCAGGTTTACCGCAGTTTCACAGTTTTCTGGAAGTTTGTTCCAGATAAGTGGAGCATAGGAACTAAATGCTGCTTCTCCGTGTTTAGTTCTGGTTCTAGGTATGCAGAGAAGGCTGGAGCCAGAAGACCTGAGTGGTCTGGAGGGTTAATACACTGATAACAAGTCTGTGATGTATTTAGGTGCTAAGCCATTCAGGGATTTATAGACTAACATAAGTATTTTAAAGTCTATTCTCTGAGATACAGGGGTCCAGTGTAAGGACTTTAGAACTGGGGTGATGTGCTCTACTTTCTTAGTCTTAGTGAGGACGCGTGCAGCAATGTTCTGGATCAGCTGCAGCTGTCTGATCCACTTTTTAGGCAGGCCTGTGAAAACACCGTCGCAGTGATCAATTCGACTAAAAATAAACACATGTATTAGTCTGGAGGCGGTTTATTGAGCAAAGGTGGAAATAAGCAGAGCGAATAATGTTACTAATGTGGGACTGAAAGGAAAAGGTGTTATCAAAGATGACATTTTACCTGGAGAGAAGGGGAGATTGAGTAACTATCAATAGTTAAAGAAAATGTATTGGCTTTAGAGAAAGCTGAATTGGTACCAATTAGAAGAATTTCTGTTTTATCAGAATTTAGTTTAAAAAAGGTTGCAGTGCTGTCACAACCTGCTAGAGAAAGGTGTGAATGCACCACACAACCGCCAACAATCTGTGCATAGACCTGCATACCTAACATAACATGGTTATTATTTTCTAAATTTGCTGGATGTTTTTTATTACTGTTATTGTTACTGTAAAAAACAGTCCATGATGGGGGGTGGGGTGGGTGTGATCCTTTATGGCTGTCTGAGTATATACAAAAAATGTCTTGAATTTTTTTTTTAAGGATAAAATAATCCACCAGGATAAATAACTGGATCACAGATCAGCTTGAACTAATAATAAAACAAGTCACAGATTATTTCTGCCTGGATGACACTGCATGATTTGCTCCAAAGTTCAACTTACAGACAATGGCGTAGCCGGACATTGCTTTCTGGCCAGGCCTGATAAAAAATGGATGGGCGAAATAATTATAGTTGAGAGAAACTTTATTTGTAAGTTGCACATTTGTAAGTTCACTATGGAGAAGATGCAGGCTGAGGAGGTGGATAAAAGACCTTCTCTGTTCAAGTGAACACCTTTAAATTGGCAGCGGAAAAGAATAATCAGGACCCATCACCTGTTAGATGATTTACAGTCACAAACACAGCCGAGTAGCTTCTGAATCATTTAAACGCCGGCAGCCTGTCGTGTTGTAAATAAAAAGGTAATAGAGACAATAGTCACAAGGAGATCCCTGGTTGGTTGCATAGTTATGTTTATACACACACACACATATATATATATATATATATATATATATATATATATATATATATATATATATAAACTTTTTCTTCAAAGGAAAGCCACTCCGATGTGTTGGCCCTGATACAACTAGCTACGCCCCTGCTTACAGTGTTATTTTGCACGGGACTGCTTCTGGTCCACTTCACTTACTTGCTTCCATGTTTGCAGGCTGCTGCTCTTTTGTCAAGATAAAATACCAAATGCTACGCTCTATTTTGGGAACCCTGGAAACTTTTTAATATGACTGGCTCAAGAACCAAGAAGTAAGCAGTAAAGTAGTTCAGTACCATGAGCCATTGTTTAAAAAAAATACAAAGGCATGTGTTTGTCTGGTTTACATACATATTTTAAAAAGTTACCTATTGCGCGAATATCATTAGAGATTATTTTGTTTTGCTGGTTGTGGTGCTATTAATAGCCACCCAAATGAAAGCTACTGTGGACATGAGAGACATGCAGCCAGTATTAGGCGAAAAAAAAAACAGTTCTTGTCTAACCAGTTAAGAATGAACTGGTTTTAGCCGCAATAGCCAAAAAGTGGGAAGAACCTTCAAAATTTCTCAGAAGAAACACCTCTATAAAAACTCCCAGCTGCATTTCAACATAACAACAACGAGCCAACCTTGACTTAAAGGTAGGATCACTGCTGTAAAATACAATAAAATAAATTAAATGCATGCTCCTTATCTACCTGTATTTTAAAATATACTATTCCAAGTAGGAAACTGTATAAAAAAACTAAAAAGTGCTGTGACAGAGGTGTAATCCAAGAATCAAAACTCAGTGTTTTTGTTGTTGGACTTTTTACCAGATGTCGGCTTTGCTCCTCTATGTGATGCTGACAGCGTGCGCTGCAAGTCCGCAGGGTAAGGCACATACGTTCCTCTATTAACAGAGCAAAATAACAAGAAATTCTGAACTTGATACTTCCAGATATGCATGTTTTTAATGGAAACATGTGGCTGAAATATTAAGGCTGTCTTTGATAGAGCTTGTTCTCTTATCAAATTATCTGATTAAGATATTTTAAATGTCATGTCTTTTTGTAGATCTTTCAGGAAAAATGTTTACATTTCCACAAGAAACCAACACCGCCAGCGTGAAGCTGGATGTATCCACACACAATTTAAATGCGGTGACAGTCTGTCTCAGGTATTGTTTCAAGACAAACTGCATAAAGAAACCTGAGGTTAAAGCAACATAACCTGTATTAACTGTACCTTTGTGTTTTTGTTTCTTTTGTTTTATAGGTTCTTTACAGACCTCCAGAGAGCCCATAGTCTATTTTCTCTGGCCACACCGTCTTCTCATAATGGCTTTCTGATATTTAAAGAGTCAACTGCCGATACAGTTAGTTTATATGTGAACAATAAAGCAGTGCAATATGTAGTGGGCTACGAGTTGAATACATGGCACTCTGTTTGTTCCACGTGGCATGCTGATTCTGGATTAGGCCAGCTGTGGTTTAATGGACAGCCTTTAGCTCAGAAGTTCCTCGGTGGATCGCAGATCAGTAAACCAATTGTTGTCCTAGGACAGGTATGTACGAATCTATAATTTTAGAATATTTAGTTGATGTAGCATAAGCTCATGTATATATTTCTTTCTTTTTTTGACTGAATTTTATTTTTACTTTCAGGAGCAGGACAGTTATGCTGGTTCGTTTGACACCAAGCAATCTTTTACTGGCATGATGGCCGATGTTCACATGTGGAACTAGATCTTGTCTCCCTGCGAGATCAAGAACTATGTGTATAACTTGAATTTCACTCCAGGGAATGTGCTGAACTGGAGGGCCCTGACGTTTGATGTTACTGGAAGAGTGTTGATAGAAGACAAGCAAAAAAGCTGTCACTACAGCCAATACACAAAAATGCCTTGTCCAAACAAGTCTGGCTACTAAAGGGTAAACGTTCTTTAGCTGTGAACATAACCAAAATACTGTGTGTTAGAAAAGGGGGGTATTTGATCTGAGTAAATTTCTAACAAAATGTATAATCATTTAAATCATGTATAACAGGTGAATATTACTTAACCAGGTGATTGAATTCAAGCAATATTTGGTAGACAGTATATACATGATTAACATACTGTATAATTGTATAGGATGTAAGTTTAACTCAGTTTAAATCAATATAGTAAATACATCTGTGAAGGTAAGTAGACCAGCAAAATTCTGAAAAATAATTAATTCACATTTTACAATACCCAGAGTATCAAAGTTAGCCTAGAGAAGACAGAACTGGTCAATGGTTGTGTAATTCAATTAACATTTGCAGTTTAAAATAAATAAACACAAACTTTGGATAAAACTGTCCTTGACTAAGTTTTTGATGCGTAGTGCCGTTAAAGCCATGATGAGAAAATAAAGGCGGATTGAATTGGCAACATGTCCCATGGGTGAGGGACCGAAAGTTTCAGCTAGCTCATGGCCGCATGTCTGCTGTTGATATGACCAACGTTTTCCCATTTGCACTGCTCTGCCGTGGATAGGTTGCTGGACAGGTTTGGCAGAGAAACTAAATGGAAAGGTGGTATAATTGCATTAAAACAATTTTACTGAGAAAATCTTTCTTTAAAATGTTATTTTGTCAACTAATTTTTTATATCAGAATTTGCATTGTTAATGGGTTGGAAAACATACCAAATGTTGTTTTGAATTGGTTAAGCTAATTTAAGCTCATTCCATGTTCTTTAAGAGGAACTTTGGTTCTTTAACTAAAATAAAAATTTTATTTCATCAAATAATGTTTTGTTTAACTCAGGATTTGCATTGTGAATGGGTTGAAACATGCCAAATGTTGTTCTAAATTAGTTAAGCTAATTTAACTCCATTCCATGTTGTTTAAGTCAGATCTGCAGTGAACCAGGATTTTCTGAATCATTCTGATGATGATCACCACTTTTATGTTGTCTTATGTCTTTTGCATGTACATAGTTCCTTAGCTTAGCTTCTTTTTTTATCTTCACTTTGCTTAGTAGTTAAGTTTCAGGAGCCCAGTAGGGAGGATTTGCTGATTGAAATATAGTGTTAATTCAGATAAACAGCATCATATAGTAATGTTCTCTGGATGTTAATTTTATTTCTGTTAATAAATTCTTGAACTTGAAGGGAAGTTGTCACTCATTTATTCTATGTGTGTGCAGAGTTTGCTGTTAAAAGAACGCCAGTGCTCAAATACATCCCTTTCAACTATTGTCCTGATATCAGCTCCCAGGCTGATATCCACTGGACAATACCTAACAGACAGATAGTTATTTATTAAACATTAAATAACTTTAAACAATGTATAATTGCACAAAAGGTGCAAGTGTGATTTCATAATTACTGTCTAAATTATTTGTTGATGGTGTCCTTTTAGAAGTTTATATTTCCATCAAACATGCATATAAGTAATTTTGTCAAATTGGTCAGAGTTGTTCATTTACTTCCTGGGACTTTGCTTTTACTTTTCTTCCAGGGCGTTGTCTTTGTTGCTGTGTTGTGTTGACATTTTATTTTACTCATAATGTACTTTGCAGCATTATAATCTTAGCCAATTCAGAAATAACAGGAATCAGGATTTTATTCAACCCTGTTTTGACAGGGACAGTTGATGTACTTTCTATGCAGTTTTACCTACCAGTTAAACATACTGAGATGGAAAACACTTGTTTAGATTTAGAATAGGTAAGTGACAAACAGATCCATACTATTGTTGAGGTAGAACTAAAACTTGGGTGTGGGGATTTTTTTTTACCCTCAATGTTTCTGTCATAGTTCAGTTTTGGCCCGGCTGTTTTTCATGTTATTTTCCAGTTACCTCCTAGTCTCACTCAGCTCACCCTCCACTCCCTCAGCAATCAGTCACACCTGTTAGGCACTAATCAGTCATAACTCACTCCACCTGCCAGTCTCTCTATATAAGCTCACCTCTGTTGGCTCCTCGTCGCCGGCTCGTCTTCAGTCTCTACCAACAATACGCCTGTCAAGTCCTGTTCTCATCAGTCTCCACTCTAGTGATGGGTTGATGAGGTGTCATGAAACGTTTCGATACATTGCCAAACTGTATTACTGTGCCGATACTGTGTCACTTAATGCTGACACCTGCGGGACCTTAAAGATCGCTACAGGCAACCTAGTTGACAGTTAACTGACACTGATTTGATGACCTAGTATACAGAATAATACAATTTAAGTCATTGTATGTTGCATTGTATTATTTTATATTTTCATTTGAATTTAAAATGCATTTAACTTTTTTTTAGATACAGTCAACAAATAATGTGAACCTGTATCATAACGTAATAACCTCTGAGTAAACATGTTGTGAATGAGGATGGTTGTGGACTGGCATTTTTCTTTACAAATCTTTATTCAAAAAATAAGTTGTTTCAACGTTTTAATATTGATTTTGTTACGCTTTTTTGATATCACTTCTCCAGGTGTAGAAACAGATGATGCTGGAGTGCAGAGAAATTGTAATGAAAGATGGAAAAGGTTCGGAAAGACTCTTTTGGTTTTTCCAGTATATCATAGGATCCTGGGACCCTCTGCTAAGTATCTGTGCACCTCCTGGATGGCATCAATTGTGGCACTTTGGGTCTGCCTGCCCACTTTGATGTCAAGATGTTGCCAAATGTTATCTAAAAAGAACAAACTGGCATTTTAGTACATGATTTACAAACAACCAACTGCTCAATAACCTGCCTGAAGTGGGGGCAGAGAGCTTTTGTGAAGACGGTCCTGGCTGGGGCTCATTTGGGGTCGTTAGATAATTTATTTCAATATTCCCAGCAGCACATCGCTTTTTTAACACAACGAAGGAACACTCTCATTTCTGAACAATTTCTTTGTGCTGCTCTTCATTTTTATGCCAACTGCAGCTTTTTAATAACGTAGGAGACGCAGAAAATCTTTCAGAGGCAGCTGTATGTTGCGCTGTCAGAAATGTTACTCAGTTATAGTTTAAAGCTGTTCCAGAATGAAAGCAATAATTTATTCTCTATCAGATTTTGACACTTCCAGCTCTAATTTTCCATTCTATGTAGCCTATGTGGTTAATATAAAGTGAGTATGGCACAAATTAAACACCTACAAGATAATCAGTGTCAACTCATTTTTAGAAGGATGGGTGAACAATGCTGGCAAAAAGATGAACATATCAGTTATTTCAATAACACACCATCCCATCATTAATTGCACATGTTGAATATAGCCAATTAATGCTTTAGTTAAGTACCGTTAAACATAAGGAAACTTTTAACCTTGCCTGGTTAAACTATACTTCATCATGATTTGCTGCCATGTCCTTTCAATGCTTTTAGTAAGCAATGCCCCACACACACACACAGACACACACACACACACACACACACACACACACACACACACACACACACACTCCCCCTTTAGTGTTGAACGAGTGAAGTGTGAGAAAACAGATCTGGGCCGTGGTACACCATCACACCAGAATTGCAAAATGGTAAAAAAAATAAATGAATACCTTGGTTTATTATAATTTGGTTTACAGTTCAGCTTGGATTTTATTTATTTTATTTACTGCGCAGCATAGCTTTGCTGTGCGTGCTAAATCTAGATGCTGTGTGCCAATGCATACGCGCGCAGCTTAGAGGGAACACTGCTTATAAACACAGTTTGGCGCATCAGTCAGTTCGAAACAGTTCCTGTATCGGTCACGTGACTTTGCCATTGTGAAACACGCATCGACGCACATCGACACAGGTTTTGCTCTGTGAGCTCGACGCATGCGCCGACACATCGGTGTTGCCAGACCCATCACTACTCCACTCACTTCATGTCTGTCAGCCAAGTTTGCTCCCTGCTTAGTTGCTGGATCTCCTGCTACCCCTGTGCTCCAAGTAAGGTCTCTGCTAGCTGCTGGATTTCCTGCTGCCCCAGTGCTCCAAGTTTGTTCCCTGCTTGTTGCTGGATCATCTGCTACCTCTGTGCTCCAAGTAAGCTCTCCGCTTTGCTGCTGGTTCTCTTGCCACCTCTGCACCTCCGGTTCGTCAACAGTCCTGCATCTCCAAGATCTCTCTCTCACTCTGCATCTTTGGTTCAACAGCAGTTCTGCATCTCCAAGAACTCTCTCGCTCTGCATCTCTGGTTCGCCAGCAGCCCTGAATCTCAAGAACTCTCTCACACTGCACCTCTGGTTTGATAACAGCCCTGCATCTGCATGAACTCTCTCACTGCATCTGCGGTCGAAAGTTGTCCTAGCACTTCCAAGTACTCATCACAAGATCCAGCTCTGTGTTCTCCAGTCTCTTCCAGTTAGCCTACTCCTGCACCCATCATCTCCTGTCCGGTAACTAACTCTGGTCATCTCATCCACAACTCAGTACTTTCAATAAACTGCAAAAGAACAAGCTCTGTGTGTGTGTGCTCTGTCCGGGTTCACGAAGACAAATCATGACAGTTTCCAACACAGGAACCAGGACCTGTTCATATTACTGATGTAGAATACTCCATAAAACATACTTGGATGTAGTACTTTTGAGTGAACCCCAAACCAAGGGTTGAGGTTTCTGGTGGGAGGGTGGAAAACATTATGTTGCTTGCTACATTTTTCTACCATTTTGCTTCAGTCCTCTTGCAATTTAAATTCCTTGACTTTCCACATTTTCAGTTTGTCAGGATCCCTGAACATGGACATAATTAGTTGATCAGACTCACTTGCGTTGTAACTGTTTTCCATTGATTCCCACCTATATTTAATATCTGTGTGTTTGTTCCCCCATTGTCGGGTTGACCTGTCTGCTCCTGTTGAGACCCTGTTTCCGAGCCTCTGTTGAATCCTGTTTTCCTTGTGCATTCCATAAGTTACTTCCAATAAAGACTCATTTTCACCATGCGCCTGCCTCCGCCTTGTTGCCATCTTGGTCTTCGCCAGCAAATCATGACACAGTTGTAATTAACATTTTTATCAGCAAGAGAGAAACTTTGATCAGGGGCTCATTATAGGAATTTTAACTGACAATGTTTGAATATAAAACTGCCTCTTTAAAATTAACTGCACTTGTCTGAATCACAATGGAAACTCACTCCACCTACCAGCCTCCCTTACAAAAGCCTCCCTCAGTCTTCTCTTCCCCGCCGGTTCGTCATCAATCTCCTCTCACTCCATGTCTGTCAGCCTAGTGGAACCGCTCCACTGAGAACGCCATCTCCTCTGCTCTTCACCTGAGCCTAGCACACCTGGAGGAGAAGAACACACATGTGCGGATGCTGTTCCTGGACTTCAGTTCAGCGTTCAACACCATCATCCCACATCATCTGGTGGGAAAAACTGGAACATCTGGGCTTCAGCACACCCCTTCGCAACTGGCTGCTAGACTTTCTCACCAACAGACCTCAGTCAGTCCGGGTCAGACACAACACCTCTGATGTCATCACCCTCAGCACGGGCTCCCCTCAGGGCTGCGTCCTGAGCCCCCTCCTGTTCACTCTGATGACTCATGACTGCGTCCACAGGTTCACCACCAATCACATCGTGAAGTTTGCAGACGACACAACGGTGGTGGGCCTGATCAGGGATGACAACGACCAGGACTACAGAGAGGAGGTGGAGCAGCTGGTGGACTGGTGCAGAGACAACAGCCTGATCCTGAACGTGGAGAAGACGAAGGAGATCATCGTCGACTTCAGGAAGAACCGGCCTCACCACGCTCCACTGCTCATCAACAACTCAGCTGTGGAGGTGGTCAGCAGCACCAAGTTCCTGGGGGTGCACATCACAGACAAACTACAACCCACAAACTCTGGACAACATTTGCATTTTTTGCACGTTTTAGCATCATTGCAGCTCATATATTCACACATTTGCATTTTTTGCACATTTTTGCATCATTGCAGCTCATATAGCATTACAAATGCTATCGGACTCCTAGTCTTAAAATTGCACAAACAAATGCATTCATGCACGAATGCCCTTGCACAATCCAATCTGTACATAAATAATGTCTCTTTTTTGTTACATTTCAATTGTTTGTATACTGTATATTTTAAATCTACTGTTTACTTCTAAATCTCTGCCACACCTAAAACTGTAATTTAACTTCTACTGCGATTTACAAAAGCTGTACGAAACGAAATTTCGCTCTGTACGCACTTTGTGCATACCGAATGACAAATAAAGTTGTCTAAGTCTAAGTCTAGTTTGCTCCTTGTTTTGCTACTGAACTCCTGCCACCTATGTGCCTCAAGTAAAGCCTCTGCTAGTTGCTGGACTTCCTGCTATCTCATTGCTGCAATAGGCCTCTGCTAGCTACTGGATTGTCTGCCTCCTCTGTGCTTCAAGTAAGGCATCTTCTGACTGTTGGATTTCCTACCACCTCTGTGCCTCAAGTTAAGCTTCTGCTAGCTGCTGGATTTCATGCTACCTCAGTGCTTCAATAAGGCCTCTGCTAGCTGCTGGATTGTCTGCCTCCTCTGTGCTTCAAGTAAGGCCTCTGCTAACAGTTGGATTTCATGCCACCCCTGTGCTCCAAGTTTGCTCTCTGTTCTGTTGCCTGGAACTTCTGCTTCCCCAGTACTACAGCAGTCCTGCATTTCTAGAACTGTCTCACTCTGCACCTCTGGTCGGATACAGCCCTGCATCTCTAAGAACTCTCTCTGGTCCTCCAGCTCCTGCTCCTATCTACACCCCAGCTCCTGTCCGGTACAGCCTCTCTGGTTTCCTTCATCCACTACTCATATTTCATTCAATAAACTCTCATTAATAAGCTCTGTGTGCATGGTGTCTGTCCTGGGTTCATCTTAGAAAAATCATGACAGATATAACTTACAACTGAAAATTAAACAAAATCGTTCTTCTCTGAGATTGTCAGCAAAAACAAGAATAATGCTTGTCTTATTTGCCACAGTTGACAGGTTAACAAACCCTCCTGTGACTGTGAAAACTGAACTCTCCCTCTCTCACTCAATTTAATCTTGTAAATAAAACTTTCGGCCCAAAATTTAATTTTCCCTTTACTGACGTAAACAATGTGAAGTGAGGAGAGAGATAGAGAAATTTTCTGATTCTCGCTTGTTTTCTTCTCCCGGATCGTTTATATTTCTCCCCTCTGTTGCCTCCGATTCCTCACTCTCTCTCTTGGTTCCTCTCCTCCTGATTACTGTAATGTTCAGTTATGACACCCAAGCACCAGACCGAGGTTTTGCTGCTAACACTTTATTTTAGGACAAACAAAGCAGGACAGCTTTTACAGACTACCACCACTCCTCCCCCCGGAAGCCACACATTTCTTCCGGTATAACCCCAACAAAGTGCAACTGCACTTAGCAATAATGTCTAATACGGATCATTACAATCAATTTTATTTATTGATTACATTTACAGTTTTTGATTTTAATTTTTACAAAGGAAATGTTTATTTACACATCTTTATTGTGTGGGGAAAAAAAACACCGTCAGACCGCCATCACATTTTTCATCTTTTTATTAATTAATATTGAGTAATCATTAATAAAAAGTGGAAAAAGTTTCAAAGCATATATATAAAAGAAGTGAGAAAGTATTTTATTTGTTACATCATAATATCAGTAGCCTAAATGGTGATCTAGAAGTTCACTTTTGTGATGACATCTATTCACTTTTGATTGCTGCACGAAATGCTTCTCACGTTCAAGGCTGGTGCATAAAAGCACTAAGACATGTAGAAAAACAGATCCATTGATCTGCAGCCAGCTGCTTCAAAGCCCACACATCCAGGGTCCAATTTACCTTTCAACACTCCTCTATTATTCCCCCAGAGCTGTGCACTGGACCGTGCTGTGGCCCAGTTAGTTTTTTTTCCCCACCTTTTTTCCATCTTATGTTGGTCGTTTTGCAAAAAAAACACTTGCTTTATACAAGCAGGCAATACCATTAACACCGACAGGTGATTGCGCATTAATGTCAAATATATAAAGTAGTAAAATGACTGGCGACTAAAAATAAATAATAATCAGGTAACATAGGTAACATAAGCTCTCACTCCGATGTACTAATTCCTGACCACATCCATCCTCATCACTCCCACAGAGAACCTCAATATCTAAATCTCTGCCACTGCCACCTCTACCTCCTGTCTCTTTCTGAGTGCCACTGCCTCTAAACCATACAACATTGTTGGTCTCACCGCCATCTTGTACACCTTTGCATTCATTCTTGCTTATACTTGTTTATCACACAACACACCTGACACCCCACAACCCCTTCCAACCTGCCTGGACACATTTCTTTACCTCTTTTCCACACTCACCTTTGCTCTGAACTACTGACCCTAAGTACTTAAAATTCTCAAAAAACAACCACCAAAGAGACAGTTTTTTCCCCCTAGGCTGTCTCTCTGATGAAAACTTAATGCTAAGTTCAAACGGCAAGATTTTAAAATTTTCCGCTGATTTTCAAGTCCTGAGAGACACCCCACATAACACTAGAAAATCGTAGATACAACAGGTGTGCCCATACACTGTGTGGTGTCCGGTTAAACGTCAAGCACAACACACCACACATATATTTCACACAGGAACATTCAGGTGTCAGATGGGAAATCTTTCAAAACCTCTAGAGATCAAATGTGGGTTTAGATTAAATAAAGATGGAAAATAAGGAAGAGCAATGGCGATAGTTTGTGGGCTAATTTTAACAGAGAAAAACATTACAAAACTAAAAGTCATTAGTTGAAGGAGTGGAGACAGAGTGAACGGAGTCTGTAAATCTGCTGCACTATGATTTATAGGTGAGTTGTTTCTTTTTTCCCTCACCTCACTTTCTGATTGGCTACAAGTCAACAGGTTGCATGCTCGTTTGTCCTCGGTGAATACGACAGACACTAGGATATCGGACCAAGACAATCTAATACGTTGAATATCCCTGATCCCGAAGGAGTCCCGATGTCCTTCCGAGCAGACTGGATCACTCTTAACAAAACACACATTGCAGGAATATCTCTTAAAATTATCTTAAGATAATTGGGTTTGATATTTGGGACATATCGGTTCGGGAAGATCGGGACATCCTACTGAATGAACCTGGCATAACAGTCAGTGCCAAGATCTTTACCATACATATTTGCACTGATTCAACCTTGTCTTCCTTTTTATGTTTAAAATCTGTCCATCCAAAGCAAAGTGGAACCAAAGTCAAATTCCTTGTTTTTTTGCCCAAACTTGACAAATAAAGCTAAATTTGACATTCCCAATGTTGTATCTGATTTTGTATCTGTTGATATTTAATATTTGCCAATAATTTCCACAACAGGATAACAGCAATATTATATTATTCTTTTAATCTGGTCAAGGTTCAGTAGAAGTCTCAGTAGTCATTAGGCTGCAACCTATGTGCTTCATTATTTTTAATAAAACTGATTTTTGAAGATAGCTGATGCCTTCATTTTTTGTAGAAACATGTATGTATGCGTATTGACAAGAAAAAGATTTCTTCCCTTTTTGTATAATTGTACTAAAATTGAGAAGAAAGCAGAACTAGAGTCAAAGTCCTTGTTGTATGAACCAACTTGGCGATTAAAACCTTTAAAGCTGATTGTGTTTTAATTAGTCAATTATAGAGCTAGCCACAACCAATTTTTGCTAATTTTCAATAAACATGAAAAATACAAGATTTTCTCTGAACATTTCATATATATTTGCCTCTAGAAAATTTAGTAACAATTAAATTTTTGTTACACAATTAAATTGATATTTTGTAGCAAATGTTTCTATAACATCTCTATATTGTGTGATAGATGTAAATGAAATATAGTTACTATTGGGTTAATCATTAGAAGAGTTAACTTCAGAGGGAAGAGGAATTTGTGTGTAATGAAACCCAGACACAATATTGTAGTGCAAAAAAAGTGAGATGTATTACATTGAGCAAAATAAATAAATATATTTACAGTATTTACAGTGAACACAATCATGAAATACAGTTATTTCAGTCCATTGTCCATAACCCCATTAGGGTATTGATAAAGGGTTTGAAAAAAGCCCAAAGAGTCTTTGCAGGGAGAAATTAAGTTTAGAAATAAATTGAAACTGCAAGATTCACCTGAGGCAAACCTGCATCCTCTGATTGTCTCATCATGTGCTCCAGCCAATCTGCATCAAGTCTTCATCTTTCTTCAGCCAATCATCCTGCAAAACTTTCCTTATAAAGCTCTACAACCATGGATTCTCCTGCTCTCCGGCTGAGTTGCGACCCACCTCCACCCCATCTCCTCCTTCATGCTCGCAGACTCCACCTAGCTGTTTTATCTCCTTTGGCATCCACCGTCAGTGTCCGGACCCCAGGGGGAAGACTTCACTAATCCTAAAATGAACATGTTTTGAGGCAATTTCCTGAACCAAATGCAGAATCATTCAACCAGTTAAAGTGAAGAAGGTTTATTTAGGAGTTGAATCCACCAAGGTCAGCTCAGCATTTACAGAATTTGCTTCCGGGTATGTCTACAGAGGAGAGAGATGAGTCTGTAAGGGGGCAGGTGCACAAAATGACAGAAGGTGAGAAATTACTTGGCCGTAGTTCGCAAGAGTGGGGGAAGGAGTTAAGATTCAGGGTTGGTGGAGAGGTAATGGTCCAGGGTCCGAGAGAACCAGAGTGAGTTCTGGTAAGGTTGCTTTCTTGGAGTGAGCAACACGCTGGAGAGCGGGCAGGCAGGTAAAGGAAACTGAGGTCACCACAAAGCTGCAACGGCAGCACACAAGTCTTTCTTTGCAACCAATCTGAAGGTAACTAGTGATCATCCAAAAGGGTCTGAAACACAGGAACAAAACTATCCTGAGACGGAGATCATAAAGGCAAAGATTCTCACAAAACCCACTAACACTCGAGAACTGGTTGGAACACCATCACTGATAATCATCCGGTGAATAGTGATGATGCTGCAGGTTCTTTTAAGCACCAGTCAGCCTGATCAGGAGATTTGCTCCAGGTGTGCAGGAACCAGAGCTGATGGGACTCTCCAGCAGAGATCTTCTCTAAAGCAGGAACTCATTCATACAAGGAACCAAACACACCAGAATCCTAACATGAACACCCAAGCTCATAGACATTTCTAGCTTTCACGTCTTCTTCTGGGATCCAAGTGGCAAATAACTTTTCTGATTTATGTCAATAAATCTTTCTAATTGCCTCTTCCGTCTGTGTGAGTGTTTCCAGGTTGAATATATCAGTTTAAGTGTATGTATCTGTCAGGGATGCAAGCTGCTGTGCTCTTTATTGTACTGATAGGAAATAGGGGTCAAAATGCTCCTCAGAATTCAGGCTCTATGTAGCTCGCTGTCCAAGGAAGGGAAAGGAAATCACGAACCAGGCTACAGCCTGGAGAGAAGAGGAGATTGAGGAACTGTCAATAGTTAAAGAAAAGTTATTGACTTTAGAGAGCGTTTAATTGGTACCAATTAGATGAATTTCTGTTTTATCAAAATTTAGTTTAATAAAGGTTGCAGTGCTGTCACATCCTGCTAGAGAAAGGTGTGAATGCACCACACAACCGTCAACAATCTGTGCATAGACCTGCATACCTAACATAACATGGTTATTATTTTCTAATAATTACCATTATTAGAAAATAATATATATATATATATATATATATATATATATATATATATATATATATATATATATATATACACACATACACTTTTTTTTCAAAGGAAAGCCACTCCATAGGGTGGGTCCTGATATAACTAGCTACGCCCCTGCTTACAGAGTGTCAATTTGCACAGGATAGGTATATAATGTTGTATTATGTTCTACTTCTGGTCCGCTTCACTTACAAGATGAAATACCAAATGCTGCTATCTATTTTGGGAACCCTGGGAACTTTCATATGATTGGCTCAAGAACCAGGAAATAAACATGGGCTTGGCTTGAAAGGAGAAAAACTTAACTAAGACATTGTTGATGGAGAGGACATATTGTTTTTGGGGAATAATACTTCCATCCGAGGTGACAAATGAGAATGATTTAGGTTGATTTTACAGTGAATATCTTACTTATTGCTTTTAAAGAACTAGTCAAGCATCCGACAAAAAACCTCATTTGCACAAGAAGCACAAATAATTACGAGACACATATATGCAGAAAGGTAAACATTTGAATACTGGTCGGGTGCAGTTAGTCTGTATTTGTGAGCATCAGTATGTGTGTCTGAGTTAAAGTTTATATTTCCGAGGGGCTCTCCAGAGGCCATTTGTCCTTGGTCTTATCCGGCAGCCAACAGTTCAGAGAAACCTCCACAGATGTCAGCAGGGAAGGTGAGGGGGGAGCAAGGGATTTGTGCGATGTCACCATAACAACTCAGGGAGAATTTGATAGTGGAAAGTCTGATTTGAAAAACAGAATTTATGAGAACAAGCTGAAACCAACTTTTCCTTCAGCTTTAGAGTCTTTTTGTCGCTGACTCCTGGATCCAATTCCAATATTCCAATCAATGGGCTAGTTAACATTCACACTTCCAGGTTTTATCCAATCTCACCTCTGTGTACCACCACCGCGGTCAGCTTATCAAGCCGTCCGTTTTGTTCATTCAACACCTTAGTGATCACGTCGACTGCCGCCGGCAGTCTCATCAAGGCCATGTTGACCGCCAGCAGCTTCTGAAGGTGTTGATACATTAAATATCCTCTGGGACCAAAAAAGGGGAATCCAAGTATTGCAAATCCGAATAGGTAGACATCTTCTATGTCCTCAACAGAAAGAATTGAGAGGCACACCGTGGACCATTTCTCCCACAGGTCCAAGATGTATCCCGCAAAAAAAGTTCCGTCGGGACAGGCACGCTCCCCGGTCCTTTGCTTTCCAGTTGAAAAAAATTGATCAATAGCGTTGAGAGACCAGCTGACGTAAGCCATAATTTCCTTAGAGCTTTCGGTTGCCATCTTCTAACACGTTTATCCCTTGTGGGGTTGTGAGGGGTGCTGGTGCCTATCCCCAGTTGTCAATGGGTGAGAGATGGGGTACACCCTGGACAGGTTGCCAGTCTATCGCAGAAAGTTACCTATTGTCCAATTATTAAGTGATTATCATTAGACATTACTTTGTTTTGCTGGTTGTGGTGCTATTAATAGCCACCCAAATGAAAGCCACTGTTGACATGAGAGACATGCAACCAGTACTAGCTGAACAAACCAGTTCTTGTCTAACCAGTTAAGAATGAACCGGTTTTAGTCACAATAGCCAAAAGGTGGGAAGTACCTCCTCAGAATTTTTCAGAAGAAGCACCTCTATAAAAACTCACAGCTCCATTTCAACATAACCACGAGCCAACCTTGACTTAAAGGTAAGATCACTGCTGCAAAATACAATAAAATAAATTAAATGCATGCTCCTTAGCTACCAAGTAGGAAAATGTATAAAAACTAAAAAGTGCTGTGACAGAGGTGTAATCCAAGAATCAAAACTCAGTGTTTTTTTTTGTTGGACTTTTTACCAGATGTCGGCTTTGCTCCTCTTTGTGATGCTGACAGCCTGCGCTGCAAGTCCGCAGGGTAAGGCACATACGTTCCTCTATTAACAGAGCAAAATAACGAGAAATTTTGAACTTGATACTTCCAGATATGCATGTTTTTAATGAAAACATGTGGCTGAAATATTAAGTTTGTCAAATTTTCTGCTTAAAATATTTTAAATGTCTTTTTATAGATCTGTCAGGAAAAATGTTTACATTTCCACAAGAAACCAACACCGCTAGCGTGAAGCTGAATGTATCCACACACAATTTAAATGCGGTGACAGTCTGTCTGAGGTATTGTTACAAGATAAACTGCATGAAGAAACCTGAGGTTAAAGCAACATAACCTGTATTAACTGTACCTTTGTTTTTGTTTGTTTGTTTTGTTTTATAGGTCCTTTACAGACCTCCAGAGAGCCCATAGCCTATTTTCTCTGGCCACACCATCCTCAAATAATGGCTTTCTGATATTTAAAGAGTCAGCTGCCGATACAATTGATTTCCATGTGAACGATCACAAAGTACAATATGTAGCACTGAGGTATGAGTTGAATACATGGCACTCTGTTTGTTCAACGTGGGACGCTGATTCTGGATTAGGCCAGCTGTGGTTTAATGGACAGCCTTTAGCCAAGAAGTACCTCGGTGGATCGCAGATCAGTAAACCGATTGTTGTCCTAGGACAGGTATATTTATTATATTAATATTAATGTAGTAAAAAGTAATAGTTGAAGTAGCTTAAGTTCATATGTATGTAATAGTTTTATTTATTTTGAAATTTTGAAATTATGTTTTTTACTTTCAGGAACAGGACAGTTATGCTGGTTCCTTTGACACCAAACAATCTTTTACTGGCATGATGACCGATGTTCACATGTGGAACTACATCTTGTCTCCCTGTGAGATCCAGAACTATGTGGATAACTTGAATTTCACTCCAGGGAATGTGCTGAACTGGAAGGCCCTGACGTTTGATGTTACTGGAAGAGTGTTGATAGAAGACAGGCAAATGACCTGCCACTAGAGCCAATACACAAAAAAGGCATGTCTAAACAAGTCTTGCCAGTAAGTGGTAGATGTTATTCTAATATAAACAAAATGGGGGAGAAAAAGTATAATAATTTAATCAAATTATAACTGCGGAATATTACTTAACCGAATAATTGAATTCAAGCAACATTGTACAGAGGCTTCCATATTTATATGGTCCATTGACACCATTTACACAATCATTACTTGTTTTTCTTTGGCAGTTGAATATTATGCCTTGTCTTCATCAGATTTATTTCTCATTTTCTCCATATCCATGGAAAGGAGAGACATTTCTAGCTCCTGACTTTATATCAGGTAGATCAGATTTTACAGCTCTTATGTTGAATACTTAACCAAGCAGAAAGGTAACACATTGGGCTCTTCTTTATTGGGATTAAAAGCTTATTTTTGAATTGTGAATCTTTATGTTAGCAAAGTCTTGCTGGTTGTAACATACAGCACTTTAAAACTCTTACACCTAATTAAATGGCATAATACATAATATATTACCAATAATGTTAATTTGTGTAAGGTTGTCTACCGCTGTATTTACATAAATGATGCACATATCGTATAATTGTATATGATGTCTGTTTAAATCAAAATAGTAAATACATCTGTTAAGGTAGGTAGACCAGCGAAATTCTAAAAAAAAAAAAATTGCTATTTGCTGTACCCATAGCATCCAAGTTAGCCTAGGGAAGCGAGTACTGGCATTGCTGCTGCTCTTCCTTATGTTTATGTAATTCAATTTAGCATATTAAAAAATATAAAAATAAATAAACACACGTTGGATAAAACTGTCTATAAATACGTCTTTGGTGCAAGTCTGATTTCATTCTTAATGTCTAAATTATTTGTTAAAGGTTTGTTGTTGAAGTTTCTCCTTCTGTCAAACATGTGTATAAGGCATGTTTGACACACACACACACACATATGTATATATATATGTATGTGTGTGTGCGTGTGTGACAGTTGTTTCTTTCTGGGACATTGCCTTATTTTTCTTCTGAGACAGTTTATGTTGCTGTGCTGTCTTACTTGAGGTCAACAATCTGGACTTTTCTGTCA
This sequence comes from Fundulus heteroclitus, assembly GCF_011125445.2. Classification (NCBI taxonomy): domain Eukaryota; kingdom Metazoa; phylum Chordata; class Actinopteri; order Cyprinodontiformes; family Fundulidae; genus Fundulus; species Fundulus heteroclitus. The sequence goes on along the minus strand of NC_046363.1, from coordinate 22,861,789 downwards.
ATTCGCATTGCATTAAGGGATTTGATTTGATTTAAGCATTAAAATATTTTTCATATATAATATACATACTTACACAGTACAAATAGGCTATATTTCTTTTACGCAAATATGTATTTACTGACCGAAGACACCTGTCCCTCGTATCCCAAAGATTGGTAGATATTGGATCCTGGAGAGACCGCTGATGCAACAGTCATCCAGACACAGCTGCAAGTGGTGGTACTCACCATACCAGGTGTGTCTCTCTGGGGCATCTGGCAGATCCAGGGGCGCGACGCCATTTTACAGCTTTACACATTACATACAGCACATTCACTTGCTAAAAAAAATCTATGTCCACCACAGTTAGATGAACAGAGAGGAGGAACTGGCAAGTGGATAGACGCTCCTCCTATCTGAAGATGCAGTGATGCGAGTCGGGCAAAAATTTGCTGCAATGTCAATGCAAATTGTTTTGTGCGAGAAATGTCAAATGATCAACGGCAGGCGATCAACACTAAAAATTTGCTATGTTCACATTCGGTTTGAACATACCTTTAGGCTGCAACCAATGTGCTTTATTTTATTTTTTTCATAAAGCTGATATGGTTACTCCTGATATAGGTTATTCCTTCCTTTTTTTGTAGAAACATGTATGTATGTATGCAGATTAACAAGAAAAACATTTATATCTTCCCTTTTTGTATAATTGTACTAAAATTGAGAAGAAAGCAGAAATATAGTGAAAGTCCTTGTTGTATGGACCAACTTTCCGATTAAAGGTAGGGTAGGCAAAAAAAAACCTAAGTAAGTGCCTTTTTGAATACCTGCATTCCTCAGGAGGATGGCTTGAAAAATTTTTCCAAATACACTCTGTCTTATAAGTTTACGAGGAGAAAGGCCTCAGAAAATAGAAATAAGACCAGTTTGCTTCTTGCAACTCTCAGCCATTTTCAAAGTACATGGTGAGAGCAGCAGAGCTACAATGAACGGCTAACACCTAAGCTAACTGGATATATAAACACTAGAAGTGGGCATGCACAGCCAGCTTGTGGAAACTAGCAGAGAACATGCACGCACATTGGCTTTATTTGAGAGAATTAGAATGATGGGCATTTTGGGCAACCAATAGATAAGGTGATACCCCCGGAACTCAAGGGACAGAGTGGGGTGTGGGCAGACCAATCATCTGACCAAGCGGCAGGGATTGGTATTTCCATGCCTTTGGATGCAAATTTAAAAAGTAAATTGTTGTTAGACAATTAGATAAATACTGTGTGATATATGTTAAAGGAGATATAAATAAGATATTTAGTGTAAAATCAACCAAAATCATTCTCATTTGCCACCTGGGATGGAAGTAACATTCCCTATAAGCAATCGGTCCTCTCCATCAACATTATCTTAGTCAAGTTTTTCTCCTTTCAAGCCCAGAGGTACGATCAGAACTACTTGATTTCAGAGTGCAGCCCGTGTTTACTTCCTAGTTCCTGAGCAGAACATGAGTTCCCAAAACAGAGTGCAGCATTTAGTATTGTATCTTGCCAAATGAGCAGCAGCCTGCAAACACGGAAGCTAGCAAGAGAAGTGGACCAGAAATAGAACAGAATGCAACATTATGTACCTGTCCTGTGTAAGTAAAGATTCAGTGGAATTTCATAGCTGCAGGAACGTTGGGTAAATGGCGGGCATTGTTTATGTGTCGTTCCAATATTAACCACTAGGTGTCATTATTATTATTTTTTCCTTTAATGAAATATAGCTACTATTGGATTGATTATTAGAAGAGTTAAACTTAACTGTACAGGGAAGGGGGGTAAACCCAGACATAAACTGGAGTGCAAGAGAAGTGAAATCTAATAAACTGAACGTAGGAAAAGTTACAGTATTTACAGTGCACACAATCGTGAACTATAATTATTTCAGTCCATTGTCTAGAAACTCCATAAGGGTGTTGATACAGGGTTTAGGAAAAGTCCAAAACAGTCTCTACAGTGGGACATCAGTTTAGGTGTATGTATGCGGGGATCCAAGCACCAAATAACTTTTTCTGATTTATGTCAATAAATCTTTCTGATTGCCTCTCCTGTCTGCGTGAGTGTCTCCAGGTTGAATATCAGTTGAAGTATATGTATGTTTAAGGAATGCAAGCTGCTGTACTCTTTATCGTACTGACAGAAAATAGCAGTCAAAATGCTCCTCGGAGTTCAGGCTCGATGTAGCTTCGCCGTCCAAGCAAGAGGAAGGAATGAAGGAAACTGGCCAGTTCCTGCTTTGTGCACAAGGCTCAATATTGAGTGTTGTCAGTCACAGTGGTGAGAAGTGCCTAAAGGCTGCAGCAGCATCATGCTCTCTCCAAACAATAGGGCGCCGCCATCTTTATTGTGCATGGGAATCCCATGCCAAAATGTTGCAATAGTTCGTACTTCAAATATGCTTGGGGAAAATGCCAAACAGCTGGGTTACACCTATTCTCTAAAGGTTTTTTTAATAAGTTAGGTTGTATATCACTGAACAATTTTTATTTTTAACGGGCAAAGACAAGAAAAGGTTGCTGGATCCTATAAGACAAGGTGGGATTCATATCTTCAAATCAAAAAGAATAAAAGATAGTTGGAAAAGTTAAATATGTTGCAGCTTACAGACAGAATAAAGCAGAAATGATTTATCAAAAGGCCTCATATCCTCAGGGTTTGACAAAACAGCTGTAATTACCTTCTGGGAAAGCGCACTGAGTTATAAACATGCATAACATAATTGTCATGCTTCCTTAAAGGTATGGTGTTGTCAGCTGGTGTTACACAACTACATGCATTTAGGGTGTGTAAATCACAAAGAGCCACTATACATTGCTATCACAAAACAGGGACCGATTTTGTAAGCAGAGTATATGCTAAGTTATCTTTGCTTGGGCTGTTTAGACATTAGCAAAACTGTGAACAAGAAGACTGACAGGCTTTGGATTAAGGTGCTCTATATTTGACAAAAGTAATAATGGCAGACCTTGAAGTATTTTTTTTAAATGTGTAAAATCTTTAATAAATAAAATTATATTCTTTCAAACCTTCTAGTGTATGTACTGTTCCAATTGGTTAACGTGTTTTTTTCATTTTCAATTTTCTTTGTGTGTTTCTGTAAAAAGCAACATTAAGTACTGGTTTTGAGACCATTTTAAAATTATCCTGCTCTTGTTGGTTATAACATAACAATCTCATAAGATAATTTAAAAACATCAGAATTGTTATTGAGCTGATTAAATTATTAAATGACTTGTTTAATGACTCAAAATTAATTTGAGTGTTTCACAGTCTTATGACGTGTGGAATGAAGCTGTTGTGGAAACAGGTTGTCCTGCATTTGAAGCTGCTGAGAACAGTTGGGGGGTAGCCTGCATTTCTCAGCATTGAACAATCAAAGCAACAAGAATGAGGAAAAATATACCAGAGTACATGAAATGTGCAGGTGAACAATAACAACCTGTCACAAAAGGCTTAACTTTGGTGACAAACGGGAACCTTAAAAAGATAAAATCTACTTCCTCATGTTATACCTTGTATTATTTCACAACCTTAACTACTAAAACATGGGCGATTAGAAATAAAGTTCATTGCTTTTTCTTACAAAGAACTGTGTTGGTCAGGATCCTCAGGGTTTGGATTACCTATATATAGCTCCTCTGTAAACATTTATAAACATTTATAGAATTAAAAGCAACAGGCAAGTGCACACAATACAAACAAAATTACATAAGGTTTGAAAGATATAATAGAGGTTGATCAGGAAAAAGACACTATGAACATAACATTATAATTATAATTAAAACCGCAAGCGGTGATGATCGGCCCTCGCAGCAAAGCGCCGCTCTGGCCTATTGGCCACCGCTGGGATTTGCGCACCGCCGGCCGGCCGCCACCGCAGATGCTGTCACGCATTTTGCCCGCCCGTCCACTGGGCGATTCACACGAACGTGTTCGGCAGCGCTCCCCCACGACTCACAAAAAATCTGGTGCAGATCGCTCGATGCAGCGAGGAGATACAGCCGTTGAATAATGATAATGCATTTGGCCACCGGACTGGACTAAATCGTTTAGCGGGCTGGATTCGGCCCGCGGGCCGTAGCTTTGACACCCCTGGTTTAAACATTAGTATACCAATTTAATCAAAGGTATCTTACTAGCTGTTAATCCAGCTTAATGTGAAAAGTTAACAAAACCATTTTAGTTTTTTAAAGTTACTTGCTATTTCATGTGTTTAAGGTTTTTTTTTCTTGCATTAAGACAGCTTTTTTGAAAGTTTAACATCTAAATTGGTGGATACACACCCAAAAGTAATGTAAAAGTAACACTTTAGCAATTGGACTATTGCTAAAGGAGCACTTTAGCAATATCGCGGGGGTAGCAGCTTTATAAAGGAGGCCCAGACGTCCCTCTCCCCAGCCACTTGGGCCAGCTCCTCAGGAGGAATCCCAAGGCGTTCCCAGGCCAGCCGGGAGACATAGTCCCTCCAGCGTGTCCTGGGTCTTCCCCTGGGCCTCCTCCCGGTGGGACGTGCCCAGAACACCTCACCAGAGAGGCGTCCAGGAGGCATCCTGACCAGATGCACAAGCCACCTCAACTGGCTCCTCTCGACGTGAAGAAGCAGTGGCTCTACTCTGAGTCCTCCCCGGATGACTGAGCTCCTCACCTTATCTCTAAGGGAGAGCCCAGACACACTATGGAGAAAACTCATTTCGGCCGCTTGTATCCGGGATCTCGTTCTTTCGGTCACGACCCAAAGCTCGTGACCATAGATGAGGGTAGGAACGTAGATCGACCGGTAAATCGAGAGCTTGGCCTTTTGGCTCAGCTCTCTCTTCAGCACAACGGACCGGTACAGCGCCCGCTTCACAGCAGACGCTGCACCAATCCGCCTGTTGATCTCCCGCTCCATCTTCCCCTCATTCGTGAACAAGACCCCAAGATACTTGAACTTCTCCACTAGAAGCTGGCTCTTTGGACTTTCCTTTTTTAAAAAGCTTATAACTAGAGTGGCTCATGTTACCCTGAGCTACCTCTATAGTTATGCTGCTATAGGTTTAGGCTACTGCAGGACATCAGGGTCTATTGTTCTTCAATTTTGAATGACTGTTGTAATTTCAGCTTTTAACTTTTTGATTTTTCTTTTTTCTTCATAGTAGGTACACCTGGTCTGGCGTTCTGTTAGCTGTGGCATCATCCGGGGAAGACAGATCACCCGCTATTACCATCTAATGTAGAACTTCTGTGCTTTTTTGTCTGTCTTGTTGTGTCTCTGCTCTGTCTTCTGTAACCCCCAGTCTGTCGAGGCAGATGACCGTTCATATTGAGCCCGGTTCTGCTGGAGGTTTTTCCTTCCCGTTAATGGGGAGTTTTTTTCCCGCTGTTGCTTCATGCTTGCTCAGTAGGTAGGATTGCTGCAAAGCCATGGACAATGCAGACGACTCTCCCCATGGCTCTACGCTTCTTCAAGAGAGAGTGCTACTTGTCAAGACTTTGATGCAATGAACTTGTTCCCTTATATAGGAATTTTTTGACCAATGTGTATAATCTGACCCAATCTGTATAATCTGATTGATTTTGACTTTGTAAAGTGCCTTGAGATGACATATTTCATGAGGCATTTACATTGACCAATACAATTTCATAGTGACACTTGATTAACCAATATTATTTTCTTGTTTTAATATAGCAATTATTCATTGTTGATGTCAGATTCGACAGATTCGACTCATTTCAAAAATAAATTGACCATTAAAATTAGTTCAATGACTTTAGTTTTGTGCTAGACATTAACAACTATTTTGTAGTTCTTTCTAAAAGCCCAACAAAAGATGTGAAAAGCTCCCCAAATTTTTGCAACCTGCCAATAAGCTATTTTTGTTCCAGCTCAATGTGTTCAAAAGAGGCCTAATTGGGTGGAAACCTGCCCAATTTGGCAAAACTGACTACACTATTGCTTTTTGTTTGTTAGATTTTTTTTAGAATTTGGGATTTTATTGATAATTTCTTTCTCAGCACTGTAGGACTAGTCACAGAGCCACTGTTCAGCCTGAAGCATATAAAATGTTTTTTTGAAAAAGTGTGCCCCCTTGAAAAAATGGAATGCCCCCCCCCCCCCCCGTAATTTGTTTCTGCAGCCGGGTCTGTATTGACATAAATCAGAAAGTTATTTGGCGCTCAGATCCCGGCGGAAGACATGAAAACTCGAATGTCTATGAGCTTGGATGATCATTTTAGGATTAGGTTTAGTGAAGTCTTCTCCTGGGTTCTGGTCACTGGTTGTGGAGGCCAGAGGAGATAAGGAAGCCAGGTGAAGTCTCTGAGTACGAAGGAAGAGATGGGGTGGATGTGGGTCGAAGCTAAGCTGAAGATCAAGAGTGTCCGCGTCTGGAGGGCCTTATATTCAAAGCCTTGAAGGATGATTGGCTGAGGTAAAAAGAGGACTTGGAGCAGACTGGGTCGCAGGAGCAAAACGAGATGGTCAGGGAATGGATGAGTTTTCCTGCCTGAATTTTCATCTAGATTCCATTTCTAAAGCAACAGAGAATAAGCTTTATCAGAAAGGCCAAAATAAAAGTAGAAGTAAATACCAGAGAAAGTATTGCACAACTATTGATAATACAGCATATTAGTAAAAAAAAAAGAGATGAAATATGAAATAAAAGTTAAAAGGTGGGAAAATGCCTGCCTGTTTACAGAACAATATAAGATCATTTTCTTTTTGACATAATAGGCAAAATGAGATAACATGCAGTATGCATTACAGTACAGCAGCATCTTGGAGTAGCTAAGGCAAGTGTAACTTAGCATCTGAGAAACCATGCAAACAATGCATGATCAAATCAGGACCCATGCAACCATTTACATGTTTGTGAACAGTTATTAAATCTGTTGTGAGTAGCAGATTATAAAGTCTAACAGCAGATGGGAGGACGAGCTGTGGAAGCGCTTGTTTCAGCATCTTGGGTCAGCAGTATGTCACTGAAAAAGTCTCATTGTCCATCAATTATGCTATTTTTCTTAGTCCTTTTTTCCACCACATGCACTTATTAGAGATTTTTTTTTGCTGGTTTGTTGCTAATAATAGCCATCCACCTGAAAGCTACTTAAGACATGGAAGACATGTTGGCAGTATTAGTTGAACAAACCAGTTCTTCTCTTTCATAACCAGTGGGGCGAAAAAGTATTTAGTCAGCCACTGGTTGTGCAAGTTCTCCTACTTTGAAAGATGAGATAGGTCTGTAATTTCCATCATAGCTACACTTTAAAGGGACCATGACAACAAATTTCATTTTTCAGAGGTTTTGCAGGTATAATAAGGGACGTTGTGCAATGATGAGGATGCGTTAATGTCTAAAATGAATAGCAAAAGACCTGCTCAGGGGCACTCAGCTTTATCAATTTGCTCAAAAATGGTCAGATCAGCAAACGGGTTGTGTTTTTACATATGTTGTCAGACAGAACTCCTAGATGAGCCTCCCTGTATCAGCTCAAACAGGAGGCAGTTGCCGCAGAAGCCGCTGAGTGCTAATATGCCATATTCACCTCAAACTAACTTCACAGTGGTTACTAAAAATGAGAGCTGATATCCCCAAGGGTGAAAAAAATGGATGGGGGTTCCACTTGCTTTCCAAGGACGAGAAAAACACAGAAGAGTTAATGAGGACTTTATTGAAGACAGTTTCCTGTGGGAGAATTCAAGTCATGGTTTTCGAACAAACAGATAAAAAAACTTCTGTACCAATACGGAAGGTGGCGACAACAAATCTGTCATTAACCATAAGTGTATTTCATTTGTAAATGCTGTCAAATGTAAGAAAGGTGTGTTTGTAACTGCAAAATCTGGCAGACTGATGCCTACCACAACTGTCACCGTGGTAGAGAGGTGGCAGACAGCTGCATGATGTAACTGTCGCAGGTATACTAGCAGCAAATTCTCCGTTGAGGTACCGCGGTGAAGAATCAGATCCCATCTGAATATTCCTTTGTTGCAGAACAGCAGGGAGCTTGCTACAGTACCATGTAGTAAGTGCAGCCGCAACGAGCTCCCCCCTGCACTGTGGTCTGTTTGGCTATTGATTTCTGTCCCACTGTTTTGAATCGCGCTGCCAGGTTAAAGCCTTTGGTCAGCTTGGCCTCGCCTGTCCGACCTGCAACACAGACCCTTCAACCAGCCATAAAATCATACTGGATTTGTACCGGAATGTTGCGCCAAGAAGGGAGGTGTGGATGGAGGACAAAAGTGGTGTGGGGGGCCGCATTTATCCGGTTTTTCAAATATGGTTGTAGCCAATCAGAGTGAAGGCAACTTGGTAGAGCTGCATATCATTACCACAACAGACCCTTTTACTGAGGATGTGCATTTGACAAAACAATAGGCTGTTACTTTTTTATGAAATTCTTTGGAGAAGTTACATCTGTAGCAATATCAACTACCTTTACCTATGAGACACAAAATGAGAAAAAGAAAATCATACTGTTGGATTTTAAAATAATTTTTTTGTAAAAAAAAAAAAGTTAAAAAAAAGTTTGCAAAAGACAAAAGTTAAACTCAATATTTCGTGGCATAATCATTTTTCTTATGGGTGAACCTTACATACACAAGCACATTCTCACAAACACCTACAGGTGCTTGGATCCAGGTACTTACAGAATAACTTCTATACAGAAAACCCCTAGTTTTGTAAATGTATAAAGCTGTCACTTTATACATTTCATATTCAATTCAATTCAATTCAATTCAATTCAATTTTATTTATATAGCGCCAAATCATGAAACATGTCATCTCAAGGCACTTTACAAAGTCAAGTTCAATCATATTATACAGATTGGGTCAGATTATACAGATTGGTCAAAAATGTCCTATATAAGGAAACCAGTTGATTGCATCAAAGTCCCGACAAGCAGCATTCACTCCTGGGGAACCGTAGAGCCACAGGAAGAGTCATCTGCATTGTACATGGCTTTGCTGCAATCCCTCATACTGAGCAAGCATGAAGTGACAGTGGGAAGAAAAACCACCCATTAACGGGAAAAAAAACCTCCGGCAGAACCGGGCTCAGTATGAACGGTCATCTGCCTCGACCGACTGGGGTTACAGAAGACAGAACAGAGACACAACAAGAGAAACAAAAAAGCACAGAAGCACACATTGATCTAGTAATCTGTTCTACATTAGATGGTAGTAGCGGGTGAGCCGTCTTCTCTGGATGATGTCACAGTTAACAGAACGCCAGACCAGGTGTACCTACTATGAAGAGAAAAGAGAGAGAACAGAAAGTTAAAGCAGAAATGACAACACATAATGCATAATTGAAGAACAGTAGAACTCAATATAGTGAGAAAATTAGATCCTGATATACTCCAGTAACCTAAGCCTATAGCAGTAAAACTATAAAGGTAGCTGAGAGTAACATGAGTCACTAGTTATAATTTTTGTCAAAAAGAAAAGTTTTAAGCCTAGTCTTAAAAGTAGACAGGGTGTCTGCCTCACGGACCAAAACTGGGAGTTGGTTCCACAGGAGAGGAGCCTGATAGCTAAAGGATCTGCCTCCCATTCTACTTTTAGAGACTCTAGGAACCACCAGCAGACCTGCGGTCTGAGAGCGAAGTGCTCTGTTAGGAACATACGGGGTAATCAGAGCTCTGATATATGATGGAGTTTGATTATGAAGGGCTTTATACGTTAGAAGAAGAATTTTAAATTCTATTCTTGATTTAACAGGAAGCCAATGAAGGGAAGCTAAAATTGGAGAAATATGATCCCTCTTGTTGATTTTCATCAGAACTCTTGCTGCAGCATTTTGGATCAGCTGAAGGCTTTGAACTGCATTTTGTGGAATTCCTGATAGTAAAGAATTACAATAGTCCAGCCTTGAAGTAACAAATGCATGGACCAGTTTTTCAGCATCACTCCTGGACAGAATGTTTCTAATTTTGGCGATATTCCGGAGGTGAAAAAAGGAAACTCTGGAAACCTGTTTAATATGGGATTTAAATGACATGTCTTGGTCAAAAATAACACCAAGATTTTTTACTTTATTACCAGAGGCCAGGTTAATGCCACCCAGATTAAGTGATTGGTTAAGAAGTTTATTTTTTGAGGACTCTGGCCCAAAGATTAAAACTTCGGTCTTGTCAGAATTTAGATGCAGGAAATTTAAAGTCATCCAGCTTTTGATGTCATCAAGACATGACTGCAGTCGAAGTAATTGATTGGATTCATTCAGGATTTATGGATAAATATAGCTGAGTATCATCAGCATAACAGTGGAAATTAATCCCATGCTGTCTGATAATTTTGCCTATCGGAAGCATATATATAGTAAAGAGAATTGGTCCAAGGACTGAACCCTGTGGTACTCCACAGGTGACCCTAGAGTTTGAGGAAGATTTATTATTAACATGAACAAATTGGAATCTGTCTGACAGATAAGATTTAAACCAGCCTAATGCTTTCCCCTTAATCCCTACAGTATGTTCAAGTCTTTGTAGGAGAATATTGTGATCAACTGTATCAAACGCAGCACTGAGATCTAACAGGACAAGTATAGACACAAGTCCATTATCTGAGGCCATGAGAATATCATTAGTGACCTTCACCAGAGCTGTTTCAGTGCTATGATGAGCTCTGAAGCCTGACTGAAACTCCTCAAGTAGGTCATTACTTTGTAAATGTTCACAAAGTTGATTAGCAACTACTTTCTCAAGAATTTTAGATAAGAAAAGAAGATTAGATATAGGTCTGTAATTTACTAACTCATCTTGATCAAGAGAAGGTTTCTTAAGTAAAGGTTTAATAACAGCTACTTTCAAAACCTGTGGTACATATCCATTTACTAAGGATAGATTAATCATGTCTAAAATAGTGCCACTGATCAAAGGGAATATGTCCTTAAACAACTTGGTTGGGATTGGGTCTAACATACAGGTAGAAGGTTTAGATGAAGCTAAAATTTTAGATAGCTCAGAAAGCTCTACTGCTTCTAAACAGTTCAAACACTGCGCAGATTCTAAAGATTCCTCCAATGCTGCCTCACTTACTGAGGACGAGGTAATCATGTTTGGGAGGATGCCAATTATTTTATTTTTAATGGCATCAATTTTATTTATGAAGAATCCCATAAAATCATTACTACTGAGAGCTAAGGGAATGGATGGATCAACAGAGCTGTGGCTCTGGGTAAGTTTGGCAACTGTACTAAAGAGAAATCTAGGATTATTTTTATTCTCTTCAATTAATGATGAAAAATATGCTGCTCTAACTCTGCGGAGGGTCTTGTTATACAACAATAGTCTGTCCCTCCAGATTAAGTAGGATTCCTCTTGGTGTGTAGAGCGCCATTTTCTCTCCAATTTCCTAACATTGTGCTTCAAGGAACGCAGCTCTGAATTAAACCAAGGAGCCAGCTTCCTGTGAATAATCACCTTCTTTTTCAAGGGAGCTACATTGTCTAATGCAGAACGCAATGAGGAAGTCACATTGTTAGCAAAGGTATCGATTTGTGAATGGGAAGAAACAGCAATGCTGCCATCTACAGGGCATTTCTGCAATACTGAGGATATTAAGAAGGGGACAGACTCTTTAAGTTTTGATACAGCATTATCCAATAAAAATCTACTATAATGGAACCCTCTTTTGGGGGTGGAGAATTCAGTTAGATTAAACTCAAATGTTATTAAAAAATGATCAGACAGGACAGGGTTGTGAGGAAATACTGTTAATTCTTCACAATCAATGCCATATGTCAGCACAAGGTCTAAAGTATGGAGCCGAGAGTGCGTCGGTTCATGCACATTTTGAGCAAAACCAATTGAATCTAGGATAGTTTTAAAGGCTACACTAAGGTTATCACATTCAGTGTCAACATGGATGTTAAAATCACCCACTATAATAACCTTATCAGTATTTAACACCAAATCAGATAAGAAATCTGACAACTCATCCAAAAACTGAGTGTAAGGGCCTGGTGGACGATACAAAACAACAAACAGAAGAGGTTTTATTGCTTTGCAGTTTGGATGAGGGAAACTGAGGGTTAAATGTTCAAAAGAACTGTAATTATTAGTTGGCCTGGGACTAATTAATAAATCAGACTGAAAGATAGTTGCCACTCCTCCTCCTCTTCCCACAGATCTGGGAATGTGGAAATTTGAATAACTGGAGGGGGTTGACTCATTTATACTAACGTAGTCCTCTTGTAGCCAGGTTTCTGTGAGACAAAACAAATCAATCTGATTATCAGAAATCAATTCATTAACTAACAAAGTCTTTGGAGGGAGAGACCTTATATTTAATAGACCACATTTTATTATTTTATTTTTAGGTTCAAGGTGAACCATATTGATTTTTATTAGGTTTTTATGATTTGTTCCTTTTAGATCAGTTTTTGATCTGTTAAGTTTTGGCCGTGGGAAAGACACCGTCTCAATAGGATAATGGGTGGGTAACAGTACAGAAGCTGCAGAGAGGTGTGTTAAACTACGGCTCTGCTTCCTGGTCTGGACCCTGGGTTGTCAGCATTTAGGAGAACTAATAAATCCGGCCAGATTCCTAGAAAGAAGAGCTGCACCATCCAAAGTAGGATGGATGCCGTCTCTCCGGATCAGACCAGGTTTTCCCCAGAAAGTTCTCCAGTTATCAATGTAGCCCACGTCGTTTTCTGGACACCACCTAGACAACCAGCGGTTGAATGATGACATGCGGCTAAACATGTCATCACTGGTCAGATCAGGCAGGGGACCAGAGAAAATTACAGAGTCCGACATAGTTTTAGCAAACTCACAAACCGAAGCAACACCAACTTTGGTGACCTCTGATCGGCGTGACCGGGTGTCATTACCGCCAGCGTGAATAACAATTTTGCGGTATTTACGCTTATCCTTAGCCAGTAGTTTTAGGTAGGATTCTATGTCGCCTGTTCTGGCCCCTGGTAGGCATTTAACTATGGTCCCTGGTTTCTTTAGTGCCACATTTCTTATTATGGAGCTGCCAATAATTAAGGTCGGCTCCTCGGCGAGATTGTCGCTCAGAGGGGAAAATTTATTAGAAACGCAGATGGGTTGGTGGTGATCTGGGGTCTGTAATCTAGAGCTATGCTTCCTACGAACTGTCACCCAGCCAGCCTGGTTACCAGGCTGCTCGGGTGCTACTGCTTTAGGTTCGCTACGTGAAGTTACTCTATGCGGCTCCGCGCTAGCAAAGGAGCGGCTATCAGCTGGTTTTTCAACAGCACGGAGCCGGGTCTCCAATTCTGACACCCTCGCCTCCAAAGCTACAAAAACACTACATTTATTACATGTACCATCATCACTAAAGGAGGCAGAGGAATAACTGAACATCTGACACAGAGAGCAGCAGATAGGAGACTTAGTCAGGGACGGAGAAGCCATTATGAGGCTAAGGCTTGGCTAGCGCTAGGCTAACGCTAGGCTAAAGCTAGGCTAACGCCCTATTATCACGCCAAAGAACAAACCGTGTGAAACACGAGGAGTTCCCAAACGTGATGAGCAGCCACAGACAATGTTTTAAAAGTGCTTATGTTTGGAAACAGATGTTACAGCAAAGAGGTTTAAAGATAAAAAGCGAGAGAGCCTGGAGCAAAGCTCCGTCGTTCACACAGCAACAACAGGAAGTGACACAATACGCCTTACCGCAAACAGGAAGTCCGTATTATTTAATTAATATTAAATAATACTGTATATTCTTCAGTGATGGTATCAAGGGGTTGGTTGTTTGTACCTGTAATATTTTATCGGTTGGTTTTACCATTCTTAAGATAAGATAAAATATACATTATTGATCTCACAGTGGAGAAATGCACTTGTCACATAGGCTCAATATTCAAAAGAAGGTGCCAAAAGGAGGAAAATGTATATAAGGTATATACAGTGTGTCCACATATATACAGTGGATTGAAAAAAATAAATATGTATATCTATTTTGATATCTCCCTTTGCAGGTAAAGATTGGTTTCCACTTCTAATGCCTTTTTATTTGAATTTGTGGTTAGTTGTTAATTAACATTTCAATCTGAAAAACTCACACGGAAAGAAAAGGCAATTAGAAGAATTTTATTGATACAATATTTTAAGAGTTTGGCGCTCAGACCTCGGCAGGGAAAATTCACGCTGAATTATGTAGCTTAAGCGAAAATTCAGATTGAAGAAAGTCTATTGCCTACCTCCACCAATCAGGGACTCATCCGCCTCCGACGCAAGCCAATCAGCTTTGAACTGCTCCTCCTCAAAGCCAATCAGCATCCTGGGTTCATCTTAAAAAGAACTCCACATCCTCATCTTGGCCTTCTCCTCAGCGAGCAAGCAGTGGCTGCGCGTGTCCGGTTTGGACTCTGTCGACCGGTTTCAAGAGACAATAACTTATCCTGAAATCCTCCTGCCATAGGAATACCGTCTAGCCGCACATCTTCCTTTCCAACCTCTGTTTTCGTCAGCTCCGATTCCTGCCGCAAAGAACTCGCAAGCGACGTAGACGCGTCCCAACTCTGCCTAAGTTCCGGTCAGCTTCGCTTCATAGCGCGCCGGGGTCTTCTCAAACTGATCCCATGGGGCTGGCTATTGGTACGCGGATCCGCCGACTCATCCGGGACCTCCTCTGGTTTTCATCGGCTTTGCAGCGCCACCTTGCCGCTCGTCCCGGCCGCAACTTTTCAGACGGATCTACTCTCTCATTCACTCGCTAATGCGTTCGGAGCCAGCTCAGGTAATATGTATTCACCCATGTTTGTCCTCTATTCAGGCGAACGTATTTCATGTTACTGTTTGTTTTCGTTTTCTTCTTCTTCTGGTGTTGCCGGTAGCCACCGGGCTTGTGGTGGCATTGCTGCCACCTACTGGTTGGAGTATGAAGTGCATTTTAAAATCAGCAATTGATACCAATCGTTATTAAACCGCTGCAACTCTGGTGCAATTTGGCATCCGCTTGGACTGGTCTGTATTGGGTTTAGACTTCTCATTTATGCTGACCAGGCCACTTCTGTCACTCTTGTCATTTCAATGTTTTGCCAATCAATTCTTCAGGTGTTGTGAAATTCTACAAGTTATTTAAGGTTTTGTTAGTAGGTATTATCTGAATGTGAGCTGGGACCCAACGTCGGGATGGCTGTGGGGATGGTTTGAGTATTGGGCGATCTTTAACAGCAACTTGCTCATGTATTTAGGGATTGTCTATTTCTTCTTTTAGGTTCAAGAATTCATTCAAGATGAATAACCGGAGAGCATCACTGAAGGTGCTGTTGTCTGGTTGATACTATTTTCAATTACGGATCCTCTCTGCAGTTGTGAGGCTAACTAAAGCTACTAAGCAACGAGATCATCAGTTAGCAGGATGCAGTGCAGAATCTGAATTAAATTATTAAATTCATCCAAACGACATGGAATAAGCTAAATAAGCTAATCGATTCATAACAGCAATTGGTATGCGTTTGGCATTCTACGCATTTATGAGCTAAGCAAACAATATCGATTATGTCTTAAGAAGTGTTACCCGTGTTTATTGGTCCTTCATTTTCTGGATGTTTTCTTCTTATAGATATTCTTTTCACTATTCCCAGTTGTTTTCTCAAACTAAACCTGTCAGCCTGCATTGAGTTCTACGTATTGATCTTAACCTAGTTCCATGATGGCTTTTGCCTGCAGACAAGCTCTCGAATTCTCGAGATGTCAGTTTCATATCAGTTATTCTGAGCGTCGGCTGCTCTCCTCGCTCGGTCACCTCAATCTCGCAGGTGCATCATTTTAAGAGTCACGTTTTTATTTCCAGGCAGCTTGAGCTCACTAATTTCGTTTCCTTCCCTCCTTAAACAGGATACTCTGGTTAAGAGTTGCCGTTCTGAACTTTCCTTCTGGTCTGGCTTGCTTCTCGTCCGGATTTGAAATACACTTTCTATAATGTCTTTTTGTCTGTAGATGTGTTAAATTTTACGAATGTGCATCCGTAAGTTTTGGAGGATTCTAAAAACAGTTGGTTTGCAGATTCGTGAAATTGTCAAAGAAATCGTTAATCTTGTGGCCTTTCATCTAGAGTTATTTCAGCATTCAGGATGTGAGCTGCGCAACAGCAGACGCTTGTGGAGCCCAATCGTAGGTGATGGCTATCATCAGCATGCCTCACATATCTGCTCTTACTTTTCATTCATCTTAGCCGCCTAATGCTCATCTTAAAGGTAATCTAACTACGAATACTGGTGGTGGATTCAAATCTCATTCAAGTCTCATTAAGCCCGTGTCCTGTCCTGTCCATTCCCTCTTGGTCACTCATTCATTTATGTGCATCATCCCTAAGCATCCTCTGTTATTTATCCTGTCATCCAGGCGTCCCGCCATGCAGTTGTCCTGTTATTCTGTTCATTCTTTCATGGTCATTCATTTATTCATGTTCTCTGCCATGTTCCCCACTACGTTCCCTGCATACTCCTTGCATGCTTCCTGCATGCTCCCTGTGTGCTCCCTGTGTGTTCCCTGCCATGCTCCCTGCCATGCGGCCTTCCCTGCCATACTCTTTGCCATGTTTCCTTCTATGCTCCTTGCCGTGTTTCCTTCTATGCTCCTTGCCATGTGTTTCCTTCTATGCTCCTTGCCATGTTTCCTTCTACGCTCCCTGCAACGCCCTCCTCCCTGCCATGCGGCCTGCCCTGCCATGTGTTTCCTTCTATGCTCCTTGCCATGTGTTTCCTTCTATGCTCCTTGCCATGTTTCCTTCTACGCTCCCTGCAACGCCCTCCTCCCTGCCATGCGGCCTGCCCTGCCATGTTTCCTGCCATGTGTTTCCTGCCATGCGGCCTGCCCTGCCATGTGTTTCCTTCTATGCTCCTTGCCATGTGTTTCCTTCTATGCTCTTTGCCATGTGTTTCCTTTTATGCTCTTTGCCATGTGTTTCCTTCTATGCTCTTTGCCATGTGTTTCCTTCAATGCTCCTTGCCATGTGTTTCCTTCAATGCTCCTTGCCGTGTTTCTTTCAATGCTCCTTGCCATGTGTTTCCTTCCATGCTCCTTGCCATGTGTTTCCTTCCATGGCCATGTTTCCTTCTATGCTCCCTGCGTTCTCTGCCATGCTCCCTGCGTTCTCTGCCATGCTCCCTGCGTTCTCTGCCATGCTCCCTGTGTGTTCCCTGCGTTCTCTGCCATTTTCCCTGCGTTCTCTGCCATGCGTTCTCTGCCATGCTCCCTGTGTGTTCCCTGCGTTCTCTGCCATGCGTTCTCTGCCATACTCCCTGCGTTCTCTGCCATGTGTTCCTTGCGTTCTCAGCCATGCGTTCTCTGCCATACTCCCTGCGTTCTCTGCCATACTCCCTGCGTTCTCTGCCATGCTCCCTGTGTGTTCCCTGCGTTCTCTGCCATGCTCCCTGCGTTCTCTGCCATGCGTTCTCTGCCATGCTCCCTGCGTTCTCTGCCATGCTCCCTGCGTTCTCTGCCATGCTCCCTGTGTGTTCCCTGCGTTCTCTGCCATGCTCCCTGCGTTCTCTGCCATGCGTTCTCTGCCATGCTCCCTGCGTTCTCTGCCATGCGTTCTCTGCCATGCTCCCTGTGAGTTCCCTGCGTTCTCAGCCATGCGTTCTCTGCCATACTCCCTGCGTTCTCTGCCATACTCCCTGCGTTCTCTGCCATGCTCCCTGTGTGTTCCCTGCGTTCTCAGCCATACCCCCTGAGTTCTCTGCCATGCTCCCTGTGTGTTCTGCGTTCTCGGCCATGCTCCCTGCGTTCTCTGCCATGCTCCCTGCATTCTCTGCCATATTTCCGGCCATGCTCCCTGTGTGTTCCCTGCCATGTCCCCTGCATGCTGCCCGCCTTGCTCCCTGCCATGATCATTCATTCATCACGTGCATCAGCCCAAAACTGACCATTCACCTCACTTTCCACCTCTCCATCAACCTCACCTCATCTTTCCATTCATCTTGTTTAATTATGGTAAGCCTTTGCGGCAATGGCCCTCTTTGCTAAGCTTTCACATCTTTTCTCCTTCATTACTCATCCTTCTCTCTGCCTTCTGAACTTGCTGACGCTCTGGCCTGGACCTCGGCATTTTTGGGGGGTAATTTCCCTATTCTCATACATCTGCTTATCTATGTTAAAGTATAAATCACAGTTTATGTTCCTGCCGAGGTCCGAGCGCCAAAGTTTAAACTATTGTATCAATAAATTCCTATCGCTTTTCTCTCTTTGTGAGTCTTTAGTTTGAAATGATGCTAAAGCGGAAATACAACCGAAGAACTCTTGCTTACTTCCATTCAATCAGAGGCTTGTCCGCCTCCGATGGAGCATTTGCTTCAAGCCACACCTCCTCGAAGCCCAATCATCATCCAGTGTTCACCTTAAACAGCAACTCCAAATCATCTCTCAGCCTGCTTTTCGGCAAGCGCAAGAACCATTGCACTAATGTCGTATTTCGCTTCAGACATTCCCCTTTGCAAGCCTTTCAGTTCCAAGTATCATCCTGAGACCGACCATCTCTATTCATGCACCTTAACATACACCTCACCTCATCTCCCCATTCATCTCACTCAACTTTGGTAGGCCTTCGCGGCAACCGGCCCTGTTTGGTAAGCCTTCGCAGCACTTTTCCTCTATAGCTCATCCTACTTGTCTCTGTTTTTAGTTTAACCCTTATGTGGTGTTCGGGTCTGTGGGACCCGTTTTCATTTTTTATTGAACGAAAAATGATACAATCAATTAATTTTTCAAACTCAGATTCACTGGCCTTGGCTCATTTTGTGTGAAGAACATATATCAGAAAACGATTTTAATGACTACACGCCGTACACCCCCCCTACACATTTGTATTACATATAAGGTGTCCGGGTCCACTGGACCCGGGGCTAATTGAGATGTGGAAACCAATGTTCTGTGTACACAACACTCTTTCCTCCTCCTGTCTGGGCACATTTAACTTTCTGTTTTGTGGTAATCTTTAGTTTTTCGCACTCTCTCTGCTACAAATGGAGTAGACAGAATATAAATATAGCTTTACCAGTGTGGTTTCTTATAACAACCGATCAAGGTGGCCAAAGAATACTATGCGCAGAGGGCCCTGTAATTGATTTTGGAAGAGAGAGAAGTTTTTGATGATAATGTTGAGGGATAGTATTCAAAAAAAGAGGTTTCAGAATTTTAGGATCCCATTTCTGAAAATTCAGAGTCTGACAGTGACTCTGAAGCAGGACAAGATTGAGCATCAACCAGTTCCAAAACGAAGACAAGTCTCCAGACCAGGCCGTCAGCAGCCAGCCACAGGGCCAAGAACAAGAAAGAAAAAGAACAAGACAGTCAGCATGGAGCAAGTGAGGAAATATGGAAGTCAAAAATGTTGAAATTGAATGGTCTCGCCCAAGAAAAGAGTCACCCCGTAGGCTACCAATGTGATAAGGATGCAACCAGGACCAACACTATGGCAGTTACTTACACACGGGACATGAAGTCTTCTGTTCAGCTTTTCATACCAGATTCCATCCAGAAAATGATTCTTGTTTTTGGAGAGAGGTGGAAGGAAATGGGCCAAACCCATTTACATGCCTACTTCAGGGTTCTTATCCTTGCTTGAGTTTCCGGGTCTAAAGTCAAGCCACAAGTTTGCATACATGGGTGACACAACCCTGGTATCCTATGTGCCAAATGAGGAGGATTCCGGAGGAGAATGCTGCCGTATCCTACAGAACCTACAGAACCAGAATCTGCAGAGCCTGAAGTAAGTGTGTGATGCTGTTCCAGTACATGTTTGGCAACAAGAAGAATCAGTGCGAAGTGTGGAAGAACGACAGAAAAAAACAATATAGATGCATCAAGTGCAAAAAGTATATCTGCAACACACACAGTAAAACTCTGCCCCTCATGTGTTGTACATGCCATTGGCTAAAGGTCAAGGGGCTGATGTGGGTTCTTGACTGATAGGTATACTCTGTGTTCATATAGCGTGTGTTGTGCACCTGAATGGGTTAAATTTCTGAGTTCAAAGAACTAAAAGTCACTAGTTTTGGAAAAACCGTGCTTCACGTGTGAATTTGTTTCCATTCATATCATGATTTTATTATAATTAATTTGCTTTATTATGTTTTAAATAACCAAATATTTTGTTTATACAACTTGAAATTGGGATGAAGTAACATTTGTTGAGTATTTTTACATAAGTGCTTGATTGTGAGGCATTAAAAAGCACAAAACGCAACGGATCCACCAGACCCACAAACACTGGCTGAGTAACAAAATTATGAACACCACACAAGGGTTAATCCAAGTCTCATTGTCTTTCAACCATGCAGATGCACCGGCCTCGACCTCGGCAATTTTTTGGGGGAAATATCCCTATTCTCATACGCCTGCTAATTCATATTCAAGTATAATTCAGCGTGAATTTTTCCTGCCGAGGTCTGAGAGCCAAACTCTTAAAATATTGTATCAATAAAATTCTTCTAATTGCCTTTTCTTTCTGTGTGAGTTTTTCAGATTGAAATGCAGCTTAAGCGAAAATTCAGACTGAAGAAACTCTATTGCCTACCTCCATCAATCAGGGACTCATCCGCCTCCGACGCAAGCCAATCAGCTTTGAACTGCTCCTCCTCAAAGCCAATCAGCATCCTGGGCTCATCTTAAAAAGAACTCCACATCCTCATCTCGGCCTTCTCCTCAGCGAGCAAGCAGTGGCTGCGCGTGTCCGGTTTGGACTCTGTCGACCGGTTTCAACCCACCTCCATCCCCTTCTCCACCATCGTACCAAGCTCCGCCTGGCTTTCCTACGGTCCTCCTTGAACCTCGTCCCTATCAAAGTGTAATTCCTCCTGGACTCTCATGGAATTCCCTGTCACTCCTTAAAACGGTCCGGCAGAAGACCACCATGCTGAGCCTGGTTCTGCCAGAGGGTTCTTCCCAAGGGGGAGTTTTTTCTCTCCACAGTCGCTTCATGCTTGCTCATCATGGACAGTTCATGCAAACCTGTGTTTATCAAGTTGGACATCTAGCTCAAACAGATCATCATATGGACTGAACAAACTTTGCTTATCTCCACTCCACCACCAGTTTCAGACCCGGGGGGAAATATCCCTATTCTCATACGCCTGCTAATTCATATTCAAGTATAATTCAGCGTGAATTTTTCCTGCCGAGGTCTGAGCGCCAAACTCTTAAAATATTGTATCAATAAAATTCTTCTAATTGCCTTTTCTTTCTGTGTGAGTTTTTCAGATTGAAATACTTCAATATGCATAAGCAGGCGTATGAGAATAGGGATATTTCCCCCCAGGCCTGAAACTGGTGGTGGAGTGGAGTTTGTTCAGTCCATATGATGATCTGTTTGAGCTAGATGTCCAACTTGGATAAACACAGGTTTGCATGAACTGTCCATGATGAGCAAGCATGAAGCGACTGTGGAGAGGAAAAACTCCCCTATGGGAAGAAACCTCTGGCAGAACCAGGCTCAACATGGCGGTCTTCTGCTGGACCGTTTTAGGGAGTGACTGGGAATTCCATAAGAGTCTAGGGGGAATTACTCTCTGATAGGGACGAGGTTGAAGCAGCACCATAGGAAAGCCAGGCGGAGCTTGCTACAATGGCGGAAAAGGGGATTGAGGTGGGTTGAATGCGGTCATCAGAGTCCAGACCAGACACGCGCAGCCACCGCTTGCTCGCTGAGGAGAAGGCCGAGACAAAGATGTGAAGTTCTTTTAAAATGAACCCAGGATGCTGATTGGCGTCGAGGAGGAGCAGTTCAAAGCTGATTGGAGGCGGATGAGTCTCTGATTGATGGAGGTAGGCAATAGAGTTTCTTCAGTTTGAATTTTCGCTTAAGCTCCATATTGGATGTTAACTGGTTCTTCATTCTTGTTTATTATTTTTTGTTTTGCAGTTGTTAATAGATGAAACTCTTCTGCATCCACATCAAGTTGTTGTCAAGAGTTTCACTTTTTCAAATACGAATTCATCCCAACTGAAATCTTTGATTACCTTTTCCCGCTTGTGCTTTGTGTTTTGAGTATGTTTAATCAAGTCATCTTTTCAGCAATTTCAGTATGTAGTTGTAGTTTTTCTTTTCGTTTGCGCAGTTGTTCGTCCTCTTCTTCCAGCTATAATCTTGCTTTCCTTTTGCGAAACTCTTCCTCTTCTATAGCATGTTTTTCTTCCAATAACTTATTTCTTCTGGTTAAAGCAGCGAGATCAGCTTAAGCTCTTAAGCGTACAGAAGACGTTGTAGAGCTCGTGGTGTGAGAAGTTTTGTTAGATTCAACATTGGAAATACTGTCACTTGGTTTTATGTCATCTTCATGGACATCACAAACACTTAATAAACAATTTGTTTCAGTTTGTTCCACCAAACACATGAACTCATTCCTTTAAGATGACTCTTGTTCCTGTGAATTATTGTATTGTTGTTCAGTTTCCTTTATACATTGCTTTGTTTTATTTTAAAATGTTTCAGTGTACTTCATTATGTTTGATAATCATTTAACTTGTTTATCAACTTCATCTTGTGACAGTATTGGCAACAATTCATCACAAGGAGTATTGGCACACCCAAAAAGTTTATCCAACCTCTCCAGAAATTATTTTACTTGAGACACAATTTTCTTTTATTTCATTAGCTCTTTAATTTATGGTATAAATCCTTTTATTGACAACCATTTGTGTTCATTTTAGAGTTTTTTAACCTTATACATCAAAGCCTTTCAGTAAGTTTACTTTTTTTCTCAAACTCCATTTCAAAGTACCACCATTAGTTTGACTCATTTTGATTTCTTTTGATAAAATTTTTCCTTTTCAGTGAAAATATTGCATCAAATACTTTCACATAAATTTTCAGTGCGTGATGAGCAGAGCATTTTCTTTCAACAAGGCGTCATCATCATCAATTCCTTTGAAACTCAAAAGTGTCGCTTAATCCACTGTAAACAGACATCAATCAAAGTGCGCGCATAGCCATCAGCGCACGACATCCTTTTCCGACATGCAATTATTCATTCAGAAAGCCATGAACAGACACCTTCCAGCATTATTGCACATGGATTCCTTATCCATAACAAGCAAGAAACAGGTTTGGCTTACCTGTTCTTCATACTATGCCGTTTTGGTTGTGGCGCTTTGTCTTACTTTGCATTGTCCTGGTTCATTTGTGGCCTGGATTGCAAGCAATGGCTCCCATTATATTGCCTTTTTGTTGACAAAATATGTGACGCCAAAGCAAGCCAGCCTAGTCATTTAAGAGGGAAAGGTAG
The DNA here is from genome assembly GCF_011125445.2 of Fundulus heteroclitus. Taxonomy (NCBI): domain Eukaryota; kingdom Metazoa; phylum Chordata; class Actinopteri; order Cyprinodontiformes; family Fundulidae; genus Fundulus; species Fundulus heteroclitus. Next base: position 22,838,579 of record NC_046363.1, on the reverse strand, counting down.
AGTCCTGTCTGTCTGATGGTCGCTTGAGAAGAGAAGCACACTGAATCCTGTATTATATCTTCAATGATTTATTGAAACAGCGGCTTTCAACGTTGGGAAGTACCTCTTGACAATTTCTTGAATACGAAAGGAATGAGGAAGAACTACCTCTATAAAATCTCACAGCACCATTTCAAAAAACCCACAACGAGCCAACCTTGACTTAAAGGTAAGATCACTGCTCCAAAATACAATAAAAACAATCAAATGCATGCTCTTTATCTACACGTATTTTAAAATATGCTGTTCCAAGTAGGAAAATGTATAGAAACTAAAAGCTGTTGTGACAGGTGTAATCCAAAGATCAAAACTCAGTATTTTCTGTGTTGGACTTTTTACCAGATGTCGGCTTTGCTCCTCTTTGTGATGCTGACAGCCTGCGCTGCAAGTCCGCAGGGTAAGGCACATATATTCCTCTATTAACAGAGCAAAATACCAATAAATTCTGAACATGATACTTCCAGATATGCATGTTTTTAATGGAAACAATACTGAAAGATTAAGGTTGTCTTTGATAGATCTTGTTCTCTTATCAAAATATCTGCTTAAAATATTTTAAATGTCATGTCTTTTTATAGATCTGTCAGGAAAAATGTTTACATTTCCACAAGAAACCAAAACTGCCAACGTGATGCTGAATATATCCACACACAGATTGAATGCGGTGACAGTCTGTCTCAGGTATTGTTACTAGATAAAACTGCATGAAGAAACATGAGAAAAAAGCAACATAAACTGTATTTACCGTACCTTTTTTAAATTTTATGTCTTGTTTGTTGCTTTTGTTTTAAAGGTCCTTTACAGACCTCCGAAGAGCCCACAGCCTATTTTCTCTGGCCACACCATCCTCTAATAATGGCTTTCTGATGGAAACAGTTACTGACAGAATTGATTTCCATGTGAACAATCTCAAAGTACAATATGTAGTGGGCTACAAGTTGAATACGTGGCACTCTGTGTGTTCCACGTGGGACGCTGATTCTGGATTAGGCCAGCTGTGGTTTAATGGACAGCCTTTAGCTCGGAAGTTCCTCAGTAAATCACAGATCAGTGAACCAATTGTTGTCCTAGGACAGGTATGTTTTAATATATGAATCTAGAATATTTAGTTGAAGTAGCTTCAGTTCATGTATCTAATTTTTCTTTTCACCGAATTTTGTTTTTTTTCTTTCAGGAACAGGACAGTTATGCTGGTTCCTTTGACACCAAACAATCTTTTACTGGCATGATGGCCGATGTTCACATGTGGAACTACATCTTGTCTCCCTGTGAGATCCAGAACTATGTGGATAACTTGAATTTCACTCCAGGGAATGTTCTGAACTGGAAGGCCCTGACATTTGATGTTACTGGAAGAGTGTTGATAGAAGACAGGCAAATGACGTGCCACTAGAGCCAATACACAAAAAAAACTTGTCTAAACAAGTCTAGCTACTAAGGGATAAATGTTATTTTGCCCTAAACACTGTGTGTAAAAAAATGGGGATTATTGATCTGGGTAAATTGCTAAGAAATGTATTATAATTTAAATGATGTATAACTGGGGAATATTACTTAACCAGGTAATTGAATCCATGCAACATTGCACAGAGGCTTCCATATTATCTATTGTTGACACCATTTACACTTTGTTTGGCAGTTGAATATTATGCCTTGTCTTCGCGAGATTTCTTTCTCATTTTCTCCATATCCATGGAAAGGAGAGACACTTCTAGCTCCTGATTTTATATCACATAGATCTACAGCTCTTGTGTTACCTTACTACTTGATTCAAGTATTCAACATATTGGGTTCTTCCTCGTGGGGTTAAAAGGTTATTTTTCAAATGTGCATATTTCTGTTTGGAAAGTCTGCAAAATTTTAAGCTTGTTGTAACATAGACAACTTTACAACTCTTACACATAATTAAATGACTTCGTTTTCCAAATATTACCATACATTGTTAATACCTGTACCATTGTCTACCAAAAGTATTTAAATTAGGGCTGGGCAACGATTAAAATATTTAATCGCGATTAATCGCCCTGATTAATCGCGATTAATCGCGATTAATCGCATTGTATTTACAAACTCCAAGAATGAATTCAAAAGTAGTGTAAAGAGCACTTTTATTTTAATGTTCTGCTGCCATATGGACAAAAGTGTTGTAACATTTGTAGCACTTATTTTATACTGGATATTTTCAACCCATCTATTGAATTTAGTGCACTAGTTGATCTTTTCTTCATAAGAGAACAGCAAGCACTGCAGCCAAAATATGGCCTTTTTTGACCTGCTGTATATTAGCCAGTCCCTAAGCTTGATGTATCATGAAACTGTTGACCTTTTGGGTTTTGTGTTTTTTATTTTATTATTACAATTAAATAATAATAATAATAATAATAATAACAATAATGTTATGTTCAGTGTTTTTCGCTAATCCACCTCTTATATATTTCAATCCTTATGTAATTTTGTCTGTGTTGTGTTGCTTTAATCCTATAAATTTCCCCGTCGTGGGATAAAAAAAGGATTAGCTAATGTTATCTTATCTTAAATAACACTTTTTAATATATGTACTGGGTTCTTTCAAGGTCTTAATTACATGTTATGTGTGGGCTCCAGTAACATCCATCCATCCATCCATCCATCCACTGATCTACCTGGATGTTCCCTGGAGGACTGAAACGCCTCAGTCAGAGACGTCTGTGGGTCTGTCGGGGCAATGAGAGAAGTTTCGTCTCCTCTCTCCGTTTCTGGGGCTCGACGTTTTCATGTTTTTTCACGTGCTTAGAGAAATTTGTTGTGTTTCCACTGAAATGAACCGGCTTTTTACAAAACATACAGCTTGATTTCATTTACGGTATTAAAATAAAGCCAAACGTGCTACTTCCCCTGTTCATGTTTTTCGCTGCTGCGGTCTCTCTCAGCTGTTTGTGTCTTAAGTTTGTGTGAGAGCTGAGCGGGCGGGCCAGGCTGAGCCTGCGTGCTGATTGGCTGGCGCCGCTGAGCCATGTACGAGAGGGGAGGGGGAGCGGGAGAGTGCTGCCGTGACAGCGCGCTGCAGTCAGCGCGCCTGCTGACTGACACTGACTGAAAGCTGTCACGATTTTGTTTACCGATAAACTCAGGATGCACACACGGGACTAAAGTTTGAGAGTATTTATTACAAGGTTGATGGGTGGAGGTTTGATGAGGCCAGAGGAGCTGGTTGTACAGGAACGGAGAGAAGGTGATGGCAGGAGCTGACGGACCGGAGACAGAGAGTCCACCCTTGCTTGGTGTTGCTCGGCTAGTAGGCCTCGTAGCACTCAGGTTAGCAGTTCATAGAAGACACCAGGGCACAGAGCTGAGCTTCACCAGGGCGGCTAGTCAGGTTAGCAAAACTTGAGAGACACCAGGGCACAGAGCTGAGCTTCTCCAGGGCGGCTAGTCAGGTTAGCAGAACTAGAGAGACACCGAGGCTCAGAGCTGAACTTCTCCAGGGCGGCTAGTCAGGTTAGCAGAACTGAGAGACAACAGGGCACAGAGCAAAACTCCTCCAGGGACAAACAGAGAACAAACAGTCTTTAGAGTGACTGACTGGACTAACCTTAACAGGAGCAAAAACAAAGCTTCCAAGGCAAACGGGGACTGGCATGGAGAGGTGTGGAGTAATGATGACGGCCCAGTGCTGAACTGAAGGCAGAGGGAGGTTTAAATAGAGCACTACACAGGTGGAACAAGGATCTGGCTAATTGACTGGTAAATGATAACAGGTGTGACTGACTGCTGAGGAGGTGAAGTGAAAAATGACAGAAAATAACTGATGACTGAAAACAATAAATAAAGTCAAACCTAACCCAAAAGAGATGAAAAAATGAAAATAACAGAAAAACAAAGCCAAACCAAAACTCAACCATGACATTACCCCCCCCTCAAGGCCGGACTCCGGACGGCCTATCAAACAAAACAAACTACAAAGTGACCAAACCAGGGTGGGTGGAGGGACGGCAGGATGGCGGGCAAGAGTCATAACTAAGCAGATCAAAGCAGGGTGGGTGGAGGGTGGTACGGATGGCGGGCTAGGGTCAAACCAAACAGATCAAAGCAGGGTGGGTGGAGGGTGGTACGGATGGTGGGCCAAAAACAAAAAACTACCCACTCAGGGCGATCTGAAACAAGGAAAAACAAAAGCGGACTAAAGGGGTTACTAACAGCCCCTGGTAGGCCAACAAAGGGCATCTAACCGACGCTGACAGGCGAACATCGCCACAAGGCAAAAACGGGCAGAACAGGCGAACATCGCCACAAGGCAGAACAGGCGAACAACGCCAGAGGGAAGAACAGGCGTACGACAACGCCAGAGGGAAGAACAGGCGTACGACAACGCCAGAGGGAAGAACAGGCGTACGACAACGCCAGAGGGAAGAACAGGCGTACGACAACGCCAGAGGGAAGAACAGGCGTACGACAACGCCAGAGGGAAGAAACAGGCGTACGACAACGCCAGAGGGAAGAAACAGGCGTACGACAACGCCAGAGGGAAGAAACAGGCGTACGACAACGCCAGAGGGAAGGAACGAGCGCACGACAGCGCCAAAGGGAAGGAACGAGCGCACGACAGCGCCAAAGGGAAGGAACGAGCGCACGACAGCGCCAAAGGGAAGGAACGAGCGCACGACAGCGCCAAAGGGAAGGAACGAGCGCACGACAGCGCCAAAGGGAAGGAACGGGCGCACGACAGCGCCAAAGGGAAGGAACGGGCGTACTTAACGCCAAAGGGAAGGAACGGGCGTACTTAACGCCAAAGGGAAGGAACGGGCGTACTTAACGCCAAAGGGAAGGAACGGGCGTACTTAACGCCAAAGGGAAGGAACGGACGTACTTAACGCCAAAGGGAAGGAACGGGCGTACTTAACGCCAAAGGGAAGGAACGGGCGTACTTAACGCCAAAGGGAAGGAACGGGCGTACTTAACGCCAAAGGGATGAAACGGGCGTACTTAACGCCAAAGGGAAGGAACGGGCGTACTTAGCGCCAAAGGGAAACCCGCCGGGGCGTGAGGAAAACGCCGGGGCTGGGGAAGAGAACGTCGGGATATGAGGGAAGCAGGAACATCTAAAACGCCTAGGAACAAGAACGGAGGGCGTACTTACACGCCGGGGAACCGAGAACAGAGGGCGTCCCAACACGCCGGGGAACCGAGAACAAAAGGGCGTCCTAACACGCCGGGGAACCGAGAACAGAGGGCGTCCCAACACGCCGGGGAACCGAAAACAGAGGGCGTCCTAACACGCCGGGGAACCGAAAACAGAGGGCGTCCTAACACGCCGGGGAACCGAAAACAGAGGGCGTCCTAACACGCCGGGGAACCGAAAACAGAGAGCGTCCTAACACGCCGGGGAACCGAAAACAGAGCGCGTCTAAGCACGTCGGGAACACTAAATCTAAACGCTAGAAATCTAAACACCAGGGAACCAGGAACAAAGGGCATCCTAATACGCCAGGAGACAAAAATACCAGGAACTAAGGGCGTCTAAATTCCGGAGAATGGAGAGCGTCAAACACGCCAGGGGACTAAGAGCTAGGGGGCCAAAACAAAACTAAGAAGCGCTGGGACCTAAAGAGCGCTGGGAAACTACAGATCTAAACCAAAAACTAGAAAACCAGGCATGAACTAACCTATAGAACAAAACCAGAAGAACTAGGGTAGGGACAACAAAAGAAAAACTGAAACAAAAAACTAGAAAATCAAAATAAAACAAAAAAAACTAGGAAAAAGATCAAGACATTCAAGAAAAACTATAAAACTAATGCAAAACCAAAACAAAATACTAAGCAGAACTATGAGACTAAGGCTAAACTAGAAATTAAGGCAAAACAAGAAAACTAGAACATGAATAAGTAAACTAACGAGAAAACCAGAGAACTAAGGCTATAAATGAGGAAACAAAGCAAAGCTTGGAAACTAAGGCAAAACCTAGAATCCTAAAACGGAGCAGGAAAAACAAAGCAAAACAGAGACTAAGAACTCTAAGAAAACAAGAACCCCTAAATAACTCTAAAACCCCAAAAATCCTAAGTAAATCAAAAACTGAAATCGAGCCCAAAACAAACAAGGCACTGGCCTTAAGGGCTCAGGCAAAAACGGCTGCTAAGCAAAAAAAAAAAAAAGAAAAAGTCTTCGTGGAGGTCGTCCTGGACGAGGCAGGCGGCGGAGCAGCATCGCCCGACTAAACCCTCGAGGAGGGCGGCCCCGACGAGGCAAAGTCAAGCGGCCTGGAGACGGCGGTCGGCGGCTCCGGCCGAACAGAAAAGTCAGAGACGGGCGCCGTGGTGGACGGCCCCGACGAGGCAGAGTCGAGCGGCTCGGAGTCCGCAGTCTGCGGCTCCGGCCGAACAGAAAAGTCAGAGGCGGGCGCCGTGGTGGACGGCCCCGACGAGGCAGAGTCGAGCGGCTCGAAGTCCGCAGTCTGCGGCTCCGGCCAAACAGAGAAGTCAGAAGCGGGCGCCGTGGTGGACGGCCCCGACGAGGCAGAGTCGAGCGGCTCGAAGTCCGCAGTCTGCGGCTCCGGCCAAACAGATCAGTTGGAGGAGGTGCCAAGCTACAGGTCTCGGTGGAAACCGAGGCCAGAGGCGGGTCCTCCTGGACCTCCTCACGAGGCTTGGGCGGAGGCAGGTCCTCCTGGACCTCCTCACGAGGCTTGGGCGGAGGCAGGTCCTCCTGGACCTCCTCACGGGACTTGGACAGAGGCAAAGCGGCTCCCTCGGAGGCCTCGGACAGAGGCAAAGCGGCTCCCTCGGAGGCCTCGGGCTGAGGCAAAGCGGCTCTCTCGGAGGCCTCGGGCTGAGGCAAAGCGGTTCCCTCGGAGACCTCGGCTTGAGGCGGAACAGCTCCCTCGGAGGCCTCGGCTTGAGGCGGAACAGCTCCCTCGGAGGCCTCGGCTTGAGGCGGAACAGCTCCCTCGGAGGCCTCGGCTTGAGGCGGAACAGCTCCCTCGGAGGCCTCGGCTTGAGGCGGAACAGCTCCCTCGGAGGCCTCGGCTTGAGGCGGAACAGCTCCCTCGGAGGCCTCGGCTTGAGGCGGAACAGCTCCCTCGGAGGCCTCGGCTTGAGGCGGAACAGCTCCCTCGGAGGCCTCGGCTTGAGGCGAAACAGCTCCCTCGGAGGCCTCGGCTTGAGGCGAAACAACTCCCTCGTCGGCCGACGGGTCTGTTTTAGGCGGCTCGGAGCTTTCGGCGGCAAGCAGAGCGGAGCCTTCGGGCGGAGACGGGCAACAGGCTTTGGCGGGCAGCGGCGCCGGGCAACAGGCTTCGGCGGGCAGCGGCGCCGGGCAACAGGCTTCGGCAGGCAGTGGGGTTGGAGGCGGAAACGATTCCTCTTGAACCTTGACGGACCCTCCGCGCCGGTGGTTCTGCTGTCTTCGCCGGGAAGGGACAGATGAGGAATCTGAGGCAATCTCCGGGGTGGCAGCTGGCCAGCAGGGCAGAAGGTCGTCTCGGTCTCCGTAGTAGAACTCCCACAGCTGGCTCTCCTTGATGCGTGGGGGTCTGCTAGGTGGAACGATGTGCTTTACTCGAGGGGCCAGCTGTGAGTCATGGAGATGATGACCGAGACGACGAGAGGCTGAGCGGCTTCCTTTCCCGGGCTCTGAAGTAGCCGTTACCACACCCACTTGGACCACCAGGGGAGTAGAGTTGGCCCGGATCGGTGGCGCAGGGTTCCGGGCTGAAGCCATCCTGGCGTACCTTTCCCTCATCTGACGTTGGCACATCTCTAAATATGCGATGATTTCCGGGTCGTCAACTCCTGCAGGTAAGTCCCGCATGGCGCCTGAGTTTACCTTGTGACTGGGCCGTACTGTCACGATTTTGTTTACCGATAAACTCAGGATGCACACACGGGACTAAAGTTTGAGAGTATTTATTACAAGGTTGATGGGTGGAGGTTTGATGAGGCCAGAGGAGCTGGTTGTACAGGAACGGAGAGAAGGTGATGGCAGGAGCTGACGGACCGGAGACAGAGAGTCCACCCTTGCTTGGTGTTGCTCGGCTAGTAGGCCTCGTAGCACTCAGGTTAGCAGTTCATAGAAGACACCAGGGCACAGAGCTGAGCTTCACCAGGGCGGCTAGTCAGGTTAGCAAAACTTGAGAGACACCAGGGCACAGAGCTGAGCTTCTCCAGGGCGGCTAGTCAGGTTAGCAGAACTAGAGAGACACCGAGGCTCAGAGCTGAACTTCTCCAGGGCGGCTAGTCAGGTTAGCAGAACTGAGAGACAACAGGGCACAGAGCAAAACTCCTCCAGGGACAAACAGAGAACAAACAGTCTTTAGAGTGACTGACTGGACTAACCTTAACAGGAGCAAAAACAAAGCTTCCAAGGCAAACGGGGACTGGCATGGAGAGGTGTGGAGTAATGATGACGGCCCAGTGCTGAACTGAAGGCAGAGGGAGGTTTAAATAGAGCACTACACAGGTGGAACAAGGATCTGGCTAATTGACTGGTAAATGATAACAGGTGTGACTGACTGCTGAGGAGGTGAAGTGAAAAATGACAGAAAATAACTGATGACTGAAAACAATAAATAAAGTCAAACCTAACCCAAAAGAGATGAAAAAATGAAAATAACAGAAAAACAAAGCCAAACCAAAACTCAACCATGACAAAAGCATGTGAGCAACATGCGTTAATGCGCGATAAAATAAATATCGCCGTTAATAGTCTAATGAATTAACGCGAAATTAACGCGTTAACTTGCCCAGCCCTAATTTAAATACATGATGCGCATACTGTATACTTGTATATGATGTCAGTCTAACTCAGTTTAAATCAAACTAGTAAATACATCTGTGAAAGTAAGCAAAAAAAAAAGAAAAAAAAAACATGTATTCACTATTTACTGCACCCAGAGTTAGTCTAGGGAGGAGAGTAGTGGCAGTGCTTTTACTTATCACTGCATAATTCAATTCAACATAATTTGCAATAAAAATCTAAATACAAGGTTTGGATAAAACTGTCCATAAATACATTTTTGGTGCGAGTCTAAATGAATCTAAATTATTGTCACGTTTGTAGAAGTGAACCCGATAATCAGCCAACACAGAGTTCGTTTTAAATGTTTAATGATAGGGTGAATACTGGCAGGCGAGGCAGGCGGTAAGGAACCTGAGCCGGTGATAAAACAGGAGTAGACCTGAACAGACGATGCACACCTAAGGCTCGCCAGAGCGGGAAGTGCAAGCAGCAGGACCTTACAAGAAGCAGCGCAGACTAGCAGCACACAGACACTGGAAACCTTCTTCAGTGAGAGCTGAACACAAGTGGAGTTCCAAGCTGAGCACACAGGCACTGGGAGCATCAATGCAGTATATGAAGGCAGGGGAACAGGTGAGCTGAGTAGGCACTGATTAGAGGCAACATGTGGAGCTGGTCTGAGCTAATTAACTGGTGACTGATGACTGAGGAGGGGACTGAGCTGATTGGATGGTGACAGATGGCTTTTGGTTGAGGGGAGTGGAAACTAATTAATCCAGAATGTCCAAAACAATGACAATTATTTGTTGAGGGTGTCCTTTATGAAGTCTCTCTTTCCGTCAAACATGTATATAAGTGATTTTTTTCAAATTATGATGTTTTTATACATTGGTTACAGTTGTTCATTTACTTCCTGGGACTTTGCCTTATTTTACTCATACTCCACTTTGTAGCATTACTTGTATCTTAGCCATTTCATTCAGAAATAACAGGAGTCAGGATTTTTTCCCATGTTTTTTTTTTCCATGTAGTCATCTTTACAAATGAAACAAATCTGAATAAGGATGTTTTCAACATGTAGTTTTCATACAGTTTTACCTACCAGTTATACATACTCAGATGGACAACACTTATTTAGAAGTAGAATATGTATGTGACAAACAAATCCATAATATGTGTTGAGGTAGAAATAAAACATAATATAAAAATATTGCTGTAAATCACAGTCACATATTTAAAAAATTTTCAATATGTTCTGTTCTATTTTTTTCACATGTCATGTTGTGGCATTTTAGGCCTTCTTTAGTGAGAAGTGGGTAGCCCACATGTGCCAAGGCAGGTTTGCTCTGCCAAAAAGATGTATCAAGACAGAATCCTGGTTGTGTGAATGAATTTATTGAATCCAGATTGGATCTACCATCAAAGCAGGCAAGCAACATTAATGGAATACAGCCTAACCCATTTGGATTATGGCAAGTGTGTTTGTGAGTGCATGCCGGCATGTGTGCAAGCATGTGTGCTTGCCTGCCTGTGTGTGTGTGATGGACTGGTGAGCAAGGGTGCACTCTGTCTCTCACCACATGGCGATTTGGATATTGGCACCAGCCTTTCCACAACCATTCAAGAATTAAGCAGGTATAAACAATGGATGTCTGGAAGTTTTTTCGGTGAATGACTAGCTAGATTAAACCAAAGCACCTCTAAAGCAGACCCGGCTGCACAAACAAATTACAGGGGGGGGCATTGCATTTTTTCAGGGGGGCACACTGCATATAAAACATTTTATATGCTTCAGGCTGAACAGTGGCTCTGTGTCTACTCCTACAGTGCTGAGAAAGAAATTCTCAATAAAATTCCAAAATCTAAAAAAATTTAACAAACAAAAAGCAATAGTGTAGTCAGTGTTGCCAAATTAGGCAGGTTTCCACCCAATTAGACTTATTTTTAACACATTGAGCTGGAAAAAAAATACTGATGGGCAGGTTGTAAAAATTTGGAAAGCTTTTCACAACATTTGTTGGGCTTTTAACAAAATATATATAAAAAAAGTTGGCTATGTCTGGAAGAAAACTAAAACCATTTTAATAAAATGCCATCTCCTTGAACTAATTTTACTGGTCAATTTATTTTTTAAGGAGTCGAATCTGACATCAATGAATAATAGTTATAATGAATATCGACTGTTATAATAAAACAAGAAAAGAATAATGGTTAATCAAGGGTCACTATGAAATTGTATTGGCCAATGTAAACACCCCAAGATGGGTTGAGTTCTACTGATCAACTTAAAAATATTTCATGGCTGTGTAAAAGAGAAATGTTTGATTGAGTTCTGTAAGATAAATGAAGTTTATATTGAGGTAGATTTACAGCTCATCTTGGAAAGCTATTGATAAGTAGTTTTCTTTCCAGTTGATATATCACGATTGTGTGTTATTTGGTTGCCATATTTTATGTGGAGCCCGTATGCCCAAAGCTTTTTTCTTTGCTTCAGAGCAGTTGTGCGCTAATGGCATGTTCTCATGTGTTTAAAAGTTCTGTGCTTTTAACACTTGAGAGTTTGAGACTTGGGCTTGTTTTTTTCTTTTACATTAGGCAGGTTTTATGCTGGTTTGTGTTGGAAACTAACAGTGAGATGTGGCAACCTGTAATGCTGTGTCTTGACTCAAAAGTCAAGCATCAGCTACACGCTGATAAACATGAGCACTGGTGTCAGGACAAGCACTGAAGGAAAAATTCATATTAGCAGAGGTTCTGTTATTACATCAGCTAGGAGAACAAGGATCAGAACAAAGCAGAATTCCCTTCTGCCTGCAAGTAACCCAAGTTTCTTCAGTTTGGCAGTTTTAACTGCTTGGTTCTGCTCCTTGTGCTCCTAGCTGTCTAGCTTACCCTCCTAGCGTAAATGTTTACTCCAGTGTTGACTTCATTGCTGATGTTTTAAACAGAAATAATGGCGCTGATTCCATCTCGCTCTTGTTTGCTTTGTTGTCACTTCTTGTAATTGTTTGGGAATCAGACTGAATATCCATCCCGCACTATCGACACCGACGGTGACCACAGCTGAGCTGTGGCGTCTCTGATGGCTATGAATGTCTGACCCAGCGACCCGCCCCTCTCCAGCTGTAATTGGCTAGCATATTGCCTTCAGTCGTTGATTTGATTGGTTGAATTGTATGATTGATGGACCAAAGGTTAAAAAAAAGGAAAAAAACAGCTTCCAGTCCAGGGCGGGCACAGCTGGCTCAGCAGGTGGGCACGGCCCCCCAATGCCCACTCATGCCGCCGGGTCTGCTCTAAAGTGATGGACATGGCAATTACATGTGCAAATATACACAAATATCTGGCTGTATAGTACATTGTTCTCCTTAAAGACCAGATATCTGTTGGATATAAATGAGGGGAATAGCAATAATTTATTTAATTTTCATTTTCACACTCTGACAAAATCCAAACATGCAAGGATTGTATGAACTTTGACCTTCCTAGTTTCAGTTTCATTTTGTGGCAAACATTATTTTGATTGCCTTGCAATATTTTTTTTAATTAATTCTGATGTTGAAACTGCCAAGTTGATGTTTTAAAGACTTTACAAGTGTCTTACTGCACCCCTTGGCAGCATTAACCTTTGTTAAAAACACATTGAGTAGATCTAAATTAACATGAAAATCATGCTGTTGAAGATGATGGGGTCAGATGTTGCATCAGAAGGTCAATGTCCTTGCTGGTATGAGTGGGTGTGTTAAATGATCACAGATTTAACCATTGTTTTGAGAAGGACACACCTCTCAACAGATAACTGAAAATGTGGATTAGTAACATTTGCTCTTCTCGTCAGAACATTCATTTTGTTTTTTAGTCTGTGCCAAACACATTGTAGCTGAAGGCATTTTGAGGTTTTGCCAAAAAGGAGTCAATCAGTATGTCTTCCCATCCTTGTGTGACATCAATGAATATACTTACCCAAAGTTACCATAGGGGATTTCTTTAAATCTAGTTTACTTGTACTCATAGACGAGCTGATAACAATTGCTGGTCAAAAGTCAAATTCCCTGACAAGTTTTTGGCCAATTATTTTAGACTTTGCATGGTAATTATGAGAAGATGTCCATCTAAAGGGCCTAATAACATGCTACAATGAAGTAAGCCAGGGATGTATCTCAGCAGCATCCAACATGCATGCTGAAAGCTCCAGATTTCTGGTCAGAACAACTGCCTTGTCAGAAAAACGGCTGAAACCAAACCTGTTTCATTTAGTTTATTTTGCATGGAATATTTCTCTTGACTTGTATAGCTGTGCTTTGATGGGAAGTCTTACATTTGGAAATTCCTTGTTGGTTCACATATCAGCACTTTATTGTATGTAAAGTGCTATAATAACTCTCACATGTCAAAGAAAAAGTTGCTGCTTCAAAAACTGTTTCATACACTGATACTCCGATGTGCTATTTCTTGTAGGGTTTTATAAATTATAAAAGGGAGATAGCTAGCTGTGACATACATGTATTTAAACTGTGGAGAAAAACTTTGTCAGCACATGAAGGAAATGCACCCTCTACTGAGAAAGACATAAAACTAATGTCTTGATAGAGAGCAGATTTACTGTTTAATTATAACAGATATTTTGACAAAAACATTTAATTTGGTTTTAGAAAATCAGCCTTGGTATTATTCTACTCTGCTTGTCCCAAACACATTAAAAAACAACAAACAAGTGAGAGCCTTTCAATGGATGATCACAGAATGGATTATTATGTTTCAGCTAGATATAAGGAATTTAACACTAAATGATGCAGTCAGTAGCTTAGAATTTCTTAAATAACCATGTCATTGGTTGTGGAAATCACGTCACTCTGTTTCAAGCATGCAATATGCAAAGAAAACCCCTTAGGAGATTGTTGATACTACTGAAATAAAGGTTTCTACATACTCCACGAAAATCAAAACATTTGTTCTCAGAAAATTACACAATTTGGTTCTCTCAGCTCTGTCTTGGGAGGTCTCTGTGCTTGTTCTCAACCTTTGGGCAGAACTTTTTTCTCGTGCGGTGTCCGACTATTTTACTGCGATTGGACAGGATTTAGATGGCCGTGTATAGTTTGGGAAAGTGGAAATGTCTCACGCGCCTGTCAAACTCAACTTGCGTAGTTGCGCAGTTTAACTTTGGTGGTTTAAGCAGTCGACGGGCCATTTCCATTCATTTGCAACATTGTTCTGTGAATTATCCTAGCAGGGCAGTCCCACCCATGTAGCACCGCATGCCCTCGGTGTTCACAGTGTTTCCAAATAGTGCCAGAGCAGACTATGACCTATAATTTCTGCTCCTATACTTTCAGCTCTTTGCCTGCTATGTGCTTGGCTCTCTCTCTCTCTCTCTGTGCATCCCTCTCCCACGTGTCCTCAATTGATCTTCAGCGATGTGTGTTATACAGGTGCTGGTCATATAATTAGAATATCATGAAAAGGTTGATTATTTTCAGTAATTCCATTCAAAAAGTGAAACTTGTATGCTATATTCATTCATTACACACAGACGGATATATTTCAATTGGTTATTTTTAATTTCGATGAGTATAACTGACGACTAATGAAAACCCCAAATTCAGTATCTCAGAAAATGTGAATATTGTGATAAGGTCCAATACTGAAAACACCTCGTGCCACACTCTAAACAGCTAATTAACTCTTTCAGTCTAGTTCTGTAGGCTAAGCAATCATTAGGAAGACTGCTGACTTATCCAATAGACGACCACTGACACCTTGCACAAGGAGGGCAAGGCACAAAGGGTCATTGCTAAAGAGGCTGGCTGTTCACAGAGCTCTGTGTCCAAGCACATTAATAGAGAGGTGAATGGAATGAAAGGATGTGGTAGAAAAAACTGTACGAGCAATAGGGGTGACCGCACCCTGCAGAGGATTGTGAAACAAAAGCCATTCAAAAATGTGGGGGTGATTCACAAAGAGTAGACTGCAGCTGGAGTCAGTGCTTCAGAACACCACACACAGGCATATGCAAGACATGGTTTCATCGGTTGCATTTGTTGTCAAGCCATTCTTGAACAACAGACAGCAACAGAATCATCTCTCCTGGGCTAAAGACAGAGGGATTAGACAGTTGTTGAGTGGTCCAAAGTTATGTTTTCTGATGAAGGTAAATGTCGCCTTTCCTTTGGAAATCAAGGTCCCGGAGTCTGGAGGAAGAGGCACAGAATCCACATTGATTGAGGTCCAGTGTAGTTTCCACAGTCAGTGATGGTTTGGGGTGTCATGCCGTTGGCCCACTGTGTTTTCTGAGGTCCAAGGTCAACGCAGCTGTCCACCAGGAAGTATAAGAGCACTTCATACTCCCTGCTGCTGACCAACTTTATGTAGATGCAGATTTCATTTTCCAACGAGACTTGGCACCAGCACACAGTGCCAAAGCTAACAGTACCTGGTTTAAGGACCATGGTTTCCCTGTTCTTAATTGGCCAGACAACTTGATTTACCTTAACTCATAGGAAATCCATGGGGTATTGTGAAGAGGAAGATGTGATATACCAGACCTAAAGATGCAGAAGAGCTGAAGGCCACTATCAGATCAACCTGGGCTCTCATAACACCTGAGCGGTGCTGCAGACTGATCCTTGCCACGCCACATTGCTGCAGTAATCCAGGGGAAAGGAGCATTGAGTACTGCACCTGCTCATACTTTTCAGCAGGCCAACATTTCGGAAAATTATTTTTTTGTATTGGTCTTAACTATAATTCTAATTTTCTGAGATACTGAATTTTAGAATTTCATTAGTTGTCAGATATAATTATCAATATTGAAAGAAATAAACACTTGAAATATATAAATCTGTTTGTAATGAATGAATATAATATATAAGTTTCGCTGAATGGAATTACTGAAAAAAACAATCAACTTTTTCATTATATTCCATTTGTATGACAAGCACTGCCATGGGACAGACCTCAGCAGCTGAGCTTCTGGTGAAGTAGGAATAGACAGAGCTAAAGCAAACTTTTCATGTTCTTGCCATCTGACTAGAAGAATAAAATTATTGGACCTCGTGAAGTATGCAAGCTTAAGTAATCTGAGCTATTTCTTCAACAGGATCGATCAGACATTTTCCCTCCAATGGCCTAGTCAACTCCTTATCTGCAACCCCCCTAACTTCCTGACAACTGCCTGCTTTTCTTCCCCATACCTCAGGTCTGAATGGCATCACCTCCAGGGTCTGAGGTGTAGCTCAGATAAACTGTGTGGTATCATGTAATAAATGTTCAGCCTAAAGTTTGTGAAGGTACCACAGCTGTGGAGCACCTCGTGTGCTGCCTGTGCTGAAGACTATACATCTGAATAAAAGTGTCATTTTATCAAGGTTATCAAGTTTCCTACTCTTGTTACCAGCCAAAATCAAGAGAGACTACAGACCCGTTCAATAAATCCGATTATAGAAAAGATCATAATTTAATTCACTGACACATATAGTTTATTTACACTCTGCCTGATGTTTTAAAGCCTTTATTTCTGTTAATTATGATTATTTACATATTACAGGTAATGTAATAGTAATAGTAATATCATCTTTATTGTCATTGAAACATACATTGAAACATACATTACAATAACATTTGTTCTCTGCTTTTAACCCATCACCCTTGGGGAGCAGTGGGCTGCCATGTGCGGCGCCTGGGGAGCAACCTGGGGTTAAGGGTCTTGCTCAGGGACCCATAGGGCAGGCACTGGGGATCGAACTGGGTACTTGCATCCTTCTCTGAGTGCAAGCGCACTGCTCTAACCACTAGGCCAACACTCCCCATGTGTGAATGAAAACAACATTTAGGATTGGACTGTCACATCAGACTGATACATAACAGTTTTAATACAGAAATGCTGGCTTATCAAAAAGTACACACCTTAAAGGTTGGAATTTTCAAAAGGTACTTTTATTATGACAAACAAGCTTCATTAAAACACATAATTTATTGAATATCACAGTTATAGTTATTCAAATAATACTTTTTGACAAAGATGAACTCTTCAATAAAGGACATGTAACCTTGCACAAACCATGGCTGTGGCAATAGCAGAGCCTACTCGGAAGATTCCAGGGACTTTCACCATAAATTAGGCTGCCCAGAGAGGGTCTGCAGCAGTAACACTTCTCACCACCTCAACACCTCTCTTTTGACATTCCCGCTGAATCAATTAAGCATCCAGTGCTGCCTGGGAACTCAGAAAAAAACCTTTGTGATCACAAAACAGCTTCCTGATGTAATGGAGGGCAACTTTTATCTCAGCTGACTTTGAGGTTGAGACTACTGTAGGTCTATTTCAGCCGATACTGAGAAGCACTTGTTTGAGATTCAGTTTGCATACAATGACGTTCTTGGTCATGATGCATTTAAACCCCCCATAAAATGAAAACCTTCATGATGCACTGCTAAACCTTGCATCTGAATACTAAGGCTAGCATTTTTTTTCATTCAAATCATCTAGTATATTTTAATTTTTAAACTTTGTCTGAAAACAAGTTAGCAGAAGCAGTCAAACCTTCACCGTATGAACCCAAAATCTTTTCTTGGAAACATATTGTCTTTTGACAGTGGTTTATAAGCTGCCAAGTCATAGTGTCTTCATAATTCTAAGAAAATACTGTTGAGATACAAGCACAGAGTAAAAAAATTGGGTAACACTTTATTTGAAGGGGTGTGCATCTGTCTTCTATGTCCAAAATGTGAACATTCTGGTCCGGAAAAGAGAGTCCTTTATCCTTGAGATGCAGGTGGATGGCTGAGTCTTGTTCTGAGGAAGTAACTCTCATGTGTCTGTGGAGGGACTGTTGGTGTCTCCAATATAAAGATTGTTACATTCCTCACTGAACTGAACTGCATGCACCACTCCGCTTCCTCTTAGGCTTGGGGGTTTTGTCCTTAGGATGAACCAGCCTGTCGGTTTTGAAATGTACTCGAATCTTGTGTTTAGAGAAAATCAAACATTATGTTTATAATGAACCGTAGTTGCGTTGACTCAGTGGTAGCCCTAATGTTATACCGGAAAGCTAATTAGACTTAGACTTAGACAACTTTATTTGTCATTTTGTATGCACAGAGTGCGTACAGATCGAAATTTCGTTGCATACAGCTTGTAAATTGCAGTAAAATGCAGCAGTGATTTAAAAGTAAACAATTGAAAATTGATTAATAGCGCTATGATAGCAGACATCCGGTGCTAATTTGAAAATACTTATGAGCTCTATTTGTTTGCAGTGAGTGAACTGAAAAACACAAACATTAATATTCCACTGGTGTATAAAACCCTTCTGGAAATAAAGTTTGTTATAAATCACACTCAAAAACATCAGCAGTGCTTGGTTTCAAAGAAACTAACGGGAGCTATGCTTGTTAGCGCTAGGTCTTTTTAAAAATACATTGAAAGCATATTAAATAAACCATTTTAAACCTTCCCTGTTTATTTATCTGCCGAACCTCTACCAGTGTCTCTGGCGGTGGTGACGGGGCATCCGGTTGCAGTGAATTACTCCAAGGTAAAGCTGATTATCTGAGCAGCAACAGCAAGCAGGCAGCTAGCTTGTTTCATGGCAGTCGTCTGTTCAAGTTCCAAAGTTAGAAAATGGTAGGAATGTACTCAGCTTGGCCGACCCTGCATGTTTTTGTAGGTCTCTCCAGTGTGGGTGTTCTTCCAAGGCTCCAAAGAGAGTGATTGTAGCATGACCAGGGAGTTTTATACAGTAGCGCCCTGCTGTGAAAACAGTCCCCTGAGTCCCCCTAGCTTTAAACTTTAGTCTGATTTTATTCCTCGTTGTTTGATTGCACAAAATATACAACTAAATAACCTTTAAAAGTTTATAATTAGACCTGTTATGACATATTTTTTTGATGATTTATGATATCCTGGTTAATGTCAAATTGTCACAATGAAATGTTTGGTTCTGTTAATCTCAAGCTTTCATAACAAAGACATTTTAAACAATGTCAACTTTGCATTGTCATAATTTACAGAATGAGACTTAATGACAACAGTCATAAACATTCATAAAGACTTCTTCATGTTCATGACAGGTATTATGTCATGTTTATGACAATCTTATGCACACACTTCAAATGAAGTGTTACCAAAAAGGGTTTGATTATAATCTAACAAAAATGCCGTATACAGCTATAATTTTTCGCAATGCTCACAATGTTCTAAATTAATTACAAGGTTTGCATATAAAAAATAAATTATTTTTAATTAACATGGGCAATATTATGCTGAAATTGTGTAAAAACTTGTTTTGCCCAAAAATCTGCAAAAGCATTGCTATGATATAAATGTTGAATGACATCTATCTTTATATTTCATTGATTAATCTTTAGAGAATCCTCCATTAGATGTTGCCAATCCTGTTAATATTAATACATGTCATGATTTGTCTTGGATGAACCCGGACATAGCACAAACACACACAGAGCTGGTTTCCAGAGTTTATTGAGACAGCAGGTAGTGGGTGATGAAGCCAGAGTAATTTTACCAGACGGAGTTGTAGAGGTGCAGGAACTGGCAGACAGGAACAGGACCAGGAGATGAATGGGAACAGGACAGGCATGATGGTCAGAAGACTGCAGACGAACCGGTCACTATGGACAAACTGAGGTGAGTCTATATAGTGGTGAGAGCAGGTGGAATGAGTCCAAGGTGATTGCAGCCTGACAGGTGTTCCCAATCAGGGCTGCACTGGGGAAGGAGCAAGAATGCAGCCTTCCCATCGTCCCCACCTGCCTGCCCGCCTGCAAGTATTAATTCTGCCGTGCTGCTGGTCCTGCTGTTACTCTGGTGCTACAAGTATTCACTCTGCCTTGCTGCTGGTTCTCCTGCTACCTCCGTGCTTTAGGGTTCTCTCTCCGGCGCTCCGGCTCCGTCCAGCTTGCCAGTTCCTGCCATCACCATCCTCCTGCTCCAGCCCGGTACAGACTGTTGGTTTTCATCCTCCACTTTCCACAACCTTCAATAAATTCTCAAATTAAGCTCTGCGTGTGTGTTTGGGTTAGGGGTAGGGTTAGGGGTAGGGTTAGGGTTAGGGAAAGCACCAAGAAAGCAACCATACCGGAACTGACTCTTGTTCTCTCGGACACTGGACCATTACCTCTCCACCAACACTGAATCCTAACGCCCTCCCCCGCTATTACCCACTATGGTAAAGTAAGTTCTCACGTTCTGTCATTATTATTATTATTAATTTTTTTTGGCACCTGCCCCCCTCACTGACTGTTAACTCATCCCTCTCCTCTGTAGACGTACCCGAAGCAGATTCTGTAAATGCAGAGCTGATCTTGGTGGATTTCACTCCTTTTACTGAATCTCTTTGTAAATAAACCTTTATTTTAACCGGTCTCTTGTGAAATTCTGCATGTGGGTTAGGAAATTGCCTGAAAACATGATGCCATAACTTAATCAACACCTTAGTGCTAAACCTAGCCCAGGAAAAAGTCCTCACTGTACTTGTAAAATGAGCCGGAAAAGTTCTTGCACAGCTGCAAGTATAAAAACACACAAAGCAGAAAGCTTCCTGACAGCAGGAAGTAGGCCAATATAGGCAGTTTCCTCTGTAATAGAGTAAAACTATGCAAGTGGTGTGAGGGTTTACAGATAGAATGCACTGATATTTTCAAGAGGCAAGATAATAGGTTATCTGACTTAGAGGATGCTTTGGGCATGGACCAAAGGGAAAAATAATCTTCTTACCCAAGTGTTGTATTCTCAGCAACAGCTACTTTGTTCCTACCTTCCCTCCTCTGTCTCTGAGTCATTAGCTTTAAACAAACTCTTTTACAAGCCATGTTGTCTTTTCATCAGTTGTGAATGTTTAGTTTATCCCACTTCTTGCTTATCATGGTAACAGTTATCAGCCAATCCACTGATAGTGCAGGCTGTTATATATTTTATATATATTGATATCAAAGTTTTTCTTCATACTTGCTTTGAATCTATACACTTGCTAAGATTTGAGATTCTATATCATTAGCAAGTTCATTTGCTTTTGGTTTCTATTCAAATACAATTTCAAATATATTTAGTGGATATAAAGATCTACGCCACAATTAAAAGACTTTTTGCAATATAAAAAAATGTTAAACAAAGTAAACAACAAAGCTTTTGGACTATTTTCACATTTGATTTACTTTAACATGTACGGCTTAGTAAAACTTTAACTTTCCTCATTTCTGGCCCACAGGAAACACTAATACACATTCCAGGCCAGTAAATGGTGCCAAATTCCGTGAAAGATCACATCAGTACTACTATCCATCCATTTTCCGAACCGCTTTATCCCTCATGGGGTCGCGGGGGGTGCTGGTGCCTATCTCCAGCGTTCAATGGGCGAGAGGCGGGGTACACCCTGGACAGGTTGCCAGTCTGTCGCAGGGCAACACAGAGACAAACAGGACAAACAACCATTCACACACACACTCACACCTAAGGACAATTTGGAGAAACCAATTAACCTAACAGTCATGTTTTTGGTCTGTGGGAGGAAGCCGGAGTACCCGGAGAGAACCCACGCATGCACAGGGAGAACATGCAAACTCCATGCAGAAAGACCCAGGGGTGTACTCGAACCCAGGACCTTCTTGCTGCAAGGCAACAGCGCTACCCACTGCGCCACTGTGCAGCCTCAGTACTTCGAGCCAACTATATTAATTGAAGCTTTTCAATAAATCTATTCCACCAACAATTAAAATGTTTTGGCCGGAACAAAATACACTAACATAGTTCGATGTGTAAGATTAAATCTTAAGACTAATATACTATTTATGCACCTTTTGATTTACTCAGACTTTTTTGGCAGAAGCCTGTCAGAATGGCACATCATGACTTTGTGAAATTTGTCCTCTTTTCTTGGCAAATTTGTCAAACTGTAAGGCCATCTTAGAGTCCTTTTCAGACCACCCCAAATATTTTAAATGAAATTCTAGGCTCTGGCTATTACAAAAGTTTAATCTTACTCTGGTAAAGCCATTCTTTTATTGATTTGGATTTGTGGTAAAAGTTGAAGTTCATCTTCAGCTTTCTGTTATACAGGTCATGGCAATTTTCTTTTGTGTTCTTCCCTGTACTAATACTTTTTGACAATGAATGACTTGCAGAAGCTGTTAACATGTTAAAATTTAAAAATGTATTCTTTATTCTATTATTTATTATGGATTAAAACACATAAATTATACTTTAGTCCACAAGCATTAGATTTTAAACTAAAGCTAAAACACTACAATTTAGCTTATTACAAAATCTCAATATTATAAGTAATGGCAGGATATTTAAAAGGAAAAAGGGCTATCCCCTTTCCTATTCAACATGAGCTGCGTTTCCATTGAGCATCAAATTGTGCAAATTGTAATTTGCTTAATGGATACAGGGCAGTTTAGGACGAGGTGATTTTCAGGCGTATCAAAATTGGTGTATTTCGCACTGCTATGGAAACAGATTTTTTGCATCATACGAGTCACATGATTGACAACTGTATGTTACTTCTGGCAAAAAGATTAAGAAGACGCCAAGTGTTGAATCCATAGCTCTTCTGTGAACTCACAGACAACTATTTCCCAAATACGGCGCTTATGTAGCCGTTCCCAAGTATGAGGGGCTGGTTGCTCCAATGCTTCAATAAGATGCCGACATCTTCGCTGATTGCTGATGATGAGGACTAGAGCAGTGACTGAAATATATATCTCGTGTAAGCGTTTACAACTGTCACCACCATGTCTTTTAATGAGTCATCACGTCAACAAGCATATTCATGCGATTAATACATTTCCTTTGTAATGTTATTAATTGCATTTCTTATTTAATAAAACACAGTTACGAAAGTGACAAAGTTTTGCACATATTTGTAAAGCTACTGTCTCCTGTACTGACATATATTTTCATTTTGTAAAAATATCTTATGTTCTGACATAATTAATTTAAAAAAAATTACTATTGACCACCAGTCAACAATGACAAACGGTTGCTTTCACCTTGATCTATTTGAAAAATGTCATAATAAACCCTCCTCATGACCATTATACAGACAGTGAACACAAATGTATCGTGGAGGTGTTTTCTGCAACAGGACACCTCCATAAGAATCCCCTGCTTGCGCAGCCTCAGGGCTCTTTTTGCCAGCTCCCCAGGTTATCCTGGGGCAAGACTACAATCAGTGAATATATTTGGCAGCTTTTTGTGAAAACTCACAAAAATTGGAACTATATATATGTTACAAAGTATCTGTTTTTTTTTTTTTAGAAAGTTAAAAGTTACAGCTGAGATTTATAGAGCTCCCATGTTAGAAATGTGTACAATAATCTAAACTACATAAACTATCTGAAAACTTTACCACAGGCAGTATCCATCAGGCCAGATTCATCTTTCATATGTATAATCTAGTATTTATGTATTTGCTTACTCAGTTTCTGTTTTTGTAAAACAATTCCTTTATCTGTTTTTTTTTCCTCCAGCGAAAGCCCTTGTCAAATTATTATTTTGTAAATAAATGACAGAATTTTATTTCCCTGCCAATATTCCTTCCTTTCCAGTCTTATCATGTTTTCTGGCTCTGTCGTTTGCATCTGTCTGTGTGGATGACATTTGCGGCTGTGAGCCTAAGCTGCCAGTGGTGTGACTTTGACTTACAGGTATTATGAAGTAATCTGATTGAATGAAGAATGACACAAAAAGACAGGATTGGAGAGCTCTGTCTCAAGGACAACCTTTAACCATCCAAATAGAGCAGCATGAAGTCCAATAGAAGACAAGTTTAAAGCAAACATTCACACTTGTTTCTCTGGCATCTCACTCCATTAGAAAATACGACTTACGACAAAAATCACCTCAAATAAGCCCCAAATGTAATGGAATCGCTGAAAAATCAAGTCATATCTGTGAGAGAACAGATGAGATATGTACTTTACATTATGTCATTTGTTAAGTATGTCTACACCTTTCCTGCAATTGACCGGGGCAGCATCTGAGCACCCTATACTGACAGGCCTCCACTGATTCTTAAAGTCTCCAGTTTATTTGATGTCTGTTTCTCAAATGTCAGCTGCATGCATGTTAAAAAGATGCATATAATCAAATATATAGAAACTGTAATTTAAAACATCTTGCATCATTTGTCTATTCAAATTATATACTTGCCTTCAAGTTTTTGTACATCTCATAGTATTCCATGGCATGACTGTCACAACTGAGAGACTTAAACAGCTCATACATGCCACTGCTAAATAACTTGCGCAAGTGATTCTCCAATGCAGTAATAACCAGATAATAACAGGAACCTAATCCAATGTTAAACTAGACACTGTCGGCACTGGTGAAGATTCACTCACCTTGCGATGTGGAATGCTTAAAATAGCCAAAGTGGCAGGGGAATCCTGCTACTTTGGCTATTATATTTAGCTTATTATTTAACCTGTAACGTGCGGGGAAAAACGGATCCAATTATCGACTCAGAACAGGTTAGTCTGTAACAATTAATAGGCTCTTTATTCAGAAGCTGAGTGTGCTGCGGTGATGCGTAGCTCACAAGCCGATAACTTCCTGTTGAGAGCTGTAAGTCCGGCTGCAGGCTGTGTCTGCGGGGCGTAAGCCGTGGGGGCGGCAGCCGGGCTGATGGTCTTCTGGGACTCTCCTGGTGTGATCCAGAGACGGTCCAGGAATAATCACTTGTTCGCCGGGTGCACACAATGTTTCAAAAAAGGGGAAATCCAAAGGCAGGTCCAGGTCCAATCCAAGGTTCAATATCTTGCGGGCTCAGAGGTACAAAGGGAGAAGGCAGGCTCTGTAACTCAGACAGAATGGGGTTCAGGCTCACAGGTAGGCTTTCCAAGGTCAGACAAATCCAGGGTTCCAAAGACAGATCAGGGTCGGGAAACAGAACAGGCATGCAGAATCAAAAGGGCTTGAAAGTAATCGAGAGTTAGCTTGAGACGATCTGGCGCTGGTGGTTTGTTTGGCGGTGGTTTATAAGGAGGTGGATGAAGGTTGATTGCAGTTGAGGTGGAGCCGAGATAGGTGTACTGAGTGAAGAACAAACCAACCCCAGTGCCAAGATCATCACATAACCAACTGGGGCACTTATATAAAATATGTATAGATCATTGACATTTCAGCCCAAGATGGTTAGGTGATCATTTGAGATACGCTGCTCAAAAGTATTAGAACCACTTTGAAAAAATATTAGATCTCACTTGAAAAGAAAAGAAAAAAAAAAACAAAGTAAGTTCTAGGTTCAAATCCTGGCGGCTTGTTTTTTTTTTTTTTCCTTTTCTTTTTTTTTGATGGAGTTCACATGTTCTCTTTGTGCATGCGTGGGTTCTCCCTAGTGCGCTCGAGGAAGCCCAGGGAAATCCTGCAGTCCAATAAAATGACTTTTAGATCAATTGGTCTCTCTAAAGTGTGTGACGAACTAGTGGCCTGTTCAAGGTGTACCCCACCTCTTGTCATGACTGCTGGAGATAGGCACAGAGGGCTCAATCTGAAACCAGTGAGAAAGTGAAATTGAAAAACTCATGCAGTAGGCTAGTCCAATTTGCTGAAATGTTATTGCAGTTACTGAAAATTGTACTCAGCAGTTTGCATGCCCCCACGTGTGATAGTATGCATGTCTGACAACATCAGGGCTCATTATCAGATGATGGATGGTGCCATGGGGTATCTTTTCCCAGATCCCGGCCACGGCATCACTGGGGTCCTGGACATTCTGAGGTGCAACCTGGTGGTGTCAGATGGAGATAAACATGATGTCCCAGATGAGTTTTACTGAATTCTGGTCAAGGGAGCATGGAAGCCAATCAGTGGCATCAATTGCTATATTCTCCAGGAATTGGCTACATATCCTTGGCACATGAGGCATTATCTTGTACCAACAGAAACCCAGCACTCACTGCATCAGTGAAAGGTCTAACAATGGATTTGAGGATTTAATCCTGATATCTAATAGTAGCCAGAGTGCCATTGTTTATTCTGTAAAGGCCTGTGCATCCCTCCATGGAGGTGCCTGCTCGGACCAGCAGTGACCCACCGCCAAACCGATCATGCTGAACCACGTCACAAAATAACCTTCAACACAACTTCTCCAGACCGTTTCACTTTTGTCACATGAGCTTAAAGGGAACCTGCTCTCACCTGTGAAAAGAGCAGGACGCCAGTCCCGAATCTGCTAATGCAAACGCCAGTCAAGCTCCACAGAGCTGGGCAGTGAGCACAGGGCCAGTGTTGCCAGATTGGGCCTAACTGGTCTTATTTTAAACATGTTGGGCTGGGGAAAAAAGAAGCTTTGGATGGGTTGTTAAACTTTGGGATGCTTTTGTCTACAGGAATAACGGGATTTTAGCAAGTACTGGTCATAGGAACATTTTATCAAAATAGTCACTGTGTGGCAGAAAAATAAAAAAACATTCACATATTAATAAAATATATTTTCTTTGCACTCGTTTTATCACTTAATTTATTTTGGAAATGTCCAAAACCTGTCAAACCTGACCTTATTAATGAACAAAAATCATCGGTTAATCAAGTATCACCATGAAATGGTATAGCTCAATGTATATTGTAAAAGCCCTAAATGGGGTTAAGACTACAACTGATCAACTGAAAAATATTTGGCTGATCTACACTCTGACAGAAGTTTTTGTATTTATTGAGATACACAACTTATGTTGGTGAACTGTTGAGAAGTATTTTTGTGTGTGGATTATTTGGTTTCCTGATTGCACAATTTGTGGGGAGCCTGTAGGTGCTACGTTTTTCATTTGCTTTAGTGCAGTTGTGTGTTCATAACGTGTTCTTCATTATGTGTTCAGATTTGGGCAGAATGAAGTTCACTACATCTGGAGAGATGTCAAGTAATGAAGTATGAATAATTTGTTACCTTATGTAGTTTTGTTTGTCAGCTGTCCAAAAAACAAACAAACATAAGAAAACAAAGAAGAACATAGCAGCTGGATATGGCTTGACATGATAATGTCCATAGTAGAATTTATACAG
Source organism: Fundulus heteroclitus (assembly GCF_011125445.2). Taxonomy (NCBI): domain Eukaryota; kingdom Metazoa; phylum Chordata; class Actinopteri; order Cyprinodontiformes; family Fundulidae; genus Fundulus; species Fundulus heteroclitus. The sequence goes on along the minus strand of NC_046363.1, from coordinate 22,811,806 downwards.
AACTTGAGCGAAAAATGCCAACCAAGCAACATTGGGGAGGTTGGTATAGGGTGACCAGATGTCCCTGATTTCCGGGGACAGTGCTTGTTTTGGAAGACCTATCCGCAGCAAAAGCTATCCTGTGAAATCTCCCCAATTTCATCTTTCTATGATAGAGGAATACGGTTGCCTGCAGCAAGAGCTGACTCCTGCTGCTGTCAAGATGTAGTAGATGAGCTGAGTGTGCCTCCCCCCGCCCAATCAGCATTACAGGATGATTGGATAAAAAGTTAAATTTGACATTGTTGCCATTAGCTAAAGAATTTATAAAAGTACATATCAGGAAGACATCAATCAGGATTTTTTTTAATTAATTATTTGGATTAAGAATAAATTTTGACAACACAGTGCACTGTATAGAGACAATTATACAAGTATAATGGACACAAGTATAATTATCACTAAGCCAGCCCTGAATACACCGATTTTCTTGTCCAGTTTTGTTTTCTTACATCTGTTGCCCTTACAGGTTCCTGAAGCTAAGCTTGGAGCTGGTTGATGTGAACCCGGTCCTTCAAAAGTTGCTGCTCCTAAATTTGGACCCAGCTGTTGTGTATTAGGATGAAATCTGTCAAATAGGCAGCCTGCCACTGAAAAAAAAAAAAAAAAATTAGCAGTTATGTAATCTTCTCTTTTTTCTTTTTATACATAATGATTGCATGATAATTGTGGCAATACTCCCTCAAGTGGTCAGATGGTTATCTTAGTAAACAGATAAAAGGTCTGATTCCATTGCAATGTCAGCCTTAAAACATTCAGTATGCCAAGAGGAGTGAAGGTTTCAGTGCAGACAGAACATTTGCTTAGTGTAGCATGAGATGAACAATGTCATTATGAGGTTGTTGCTAAGAAACTTGTGCAGCACCTATGTACATTTACAACATATATGAAAATGTGATTTTATAACTGCCGGCTATTGCTTAGCTGAAGATCACATGACAGATGCTATAGATTTGATCCAAAATAAAAGGCAATGCTTTTTATCTTTTTTTAACCTCACTCTCCTAAAGCTGTATATCTTCATGCCCCATTTAAACACAAGGCAGATGCACAGCCAGGCATTTAGAGAATGAAGTCTTATAAGTATAAAGTCTATAAGTATTATCTTAAGTATAAAGTCTTATTCTGTACATGCTGCATATTTTAAGGAATTATGGGTAGATTAATTGTGTTACTGCAAAATATATTTGTGCCAAACATAGTCTTTCTTTAATGAATAAATAATTTCAGGGCTATTTTTTGTATAAGTTGAATGTAATCTTTTTTTGTGGTACTGCTACAAAGTGCTAAAAAAATGCAGATTAATTATGTCATTTCACAATAACAAATCTCACAGAACACCAGTTGCCTTTAAGTCTCAATTTGTGTTAATCACTGGGATAATTTGCTTCCATTCAGAGTTTTAGCATTGGGCTGCAGATCTTCCTGTCCACGTTTGCTTACAATAAAGTCAAACAGCGAAAGCAAACAAAATAAACAAACAAACAAAAGAACCATATGAATGTGATGAAGTACTAACCAATCATTATCATGAACAGGGGATAACTTATTTAATTAGTTTGAAACACCAAATCCAATTGTGAGGCTTAATATGCATAGATTCTTCTAGTCACACAAATGACATCTGTAACTAGAAAAAAATACTTTTTTTTTTTTTTTTTTGAAAATTGCTAACTCAAGTGTAAAATCTTTCACAACTCTTTTCAACAGATCACAAGCATTATTTTGACCTATGCGTCTTTCTGTGGGCCTCATTCTGGTGTCTACTTATGGACCTGACCTTTACATAAATAGGCTTGTGACCTGTATTAACAATGTCCCTCCTGGGACTTACACCAGGTATCATAATTCTATTTAATGAATAACTTAACATTTAAAATTCCAGGCAATAGTCCACCAGGCTTTTACTCTGTGTTCCTGTGTTAGGGAGTTATTTAACTTTGCTCCAGGGAGACGGGTGCCAGCAGCTCCTGCTTTCGGAACATTTTAATGACTATCGTAAAAGAAGTTGGGAAGTCCAAATATAACCCTCCACAAAAGTGCTTAAAGATCTTTTCTACTGATTGATTTACTTCACGTGACGTGATAATGTTCATACTCGTAAAGGTGAAATGCACACTCACACACACATTCACATTTCAAACAAAGCTCTGACCTGAATAAAGCTGAATTCTCTCCAGCTGAGGGAGCCTCCCACAGAGGGTAGGGATGTTAGTCCTAACAGGACAAAAAGAAAAAAATCCCAGGATTCCCAATGAAAAAATGAGTCTGTGCCCCACGCTTCTGTATTATCAAAGTAAAATGGGAAGGTTTTAATGTTCTTCATCTACAAAAGAAAGGAAGACAGAAAAAGAACGGAGAAATAAGTGATTTATTTTGTATTGTTAGTGTCTTGCTCTTCTTTTTACACAACTGTGAAAACATTGTAACTGGTTTGGATCATCTTGGTGTACCTCATCCACCACTGCCAAGATGAGTTTGTGCCTGACAGCATAGCGAATAGGAATGATGAATGTGTAGATGGCATGCAGAAAAGCATAACCGAGTACAACAACATCCATCTGCTTCCTGCAAAGCATCCAGCAGTCCAGCCAGTTAGGGAAACGCCTGGAAAAAGCAACACCAAAGCCAAACACTTTTTATTTTACTTTTTGAGTTACTACAAAAAGGTCCATAATGTTTCACATTTTCAAAGAGATTATTTTTTTACATTTCCTTGCTATTTGTGTGATGATCTCACCTGTATTTGGTACCTCTGTGTGGAAAGAAAGCAGCTATAGCACCGGGCAGGTAACAGAGAGACAGCATAATGAGGGCCACAATTGGAAACACCTGAAATATGTTTTTTTTTAAAACAACCTTGAGAATAAAATCTATAGATCCACAAATAGACTAGTTATTGTGGACAAGTGTTTAACTTGTTGGTCAGGGACATCATTATTCAGTATGAGATCTCATTCTTTTTTTCAACATAAGCATAGATAATATCTCTAATGAGGATGTAGAAGAAGAAGAAGGTGCTGAGGCCCACAGCTATGGGCAAAGGTAGCCTCCACTCTGGGAACAACTTCATGGGGAAGTCATCCAACTCTCTGGCTGCTGACAGAGACCCTTTATCCAGAACAATGAGGCCCAGTTTGGAAGCCATCCATGCCACAACCTGCTTTGCTCCTCCACTTTCTCCACACAGCTCCACCTGCACACAGTTTAGGGAACATAAAAAATTTGCAGCAGCTAAAAGGTTTAGAAAGTGTTTTTCCACATGAAAACAAAGTGATTTTAAAAACCACAATTTGTATTTTTATTCCAAACGCAGTTTTTATACCTATGACTGTTTGTTTTTATAATTTGGTAAATCTAAAATAGATTCCCAAAAGTTTCTAGCTCTGTGTACTTTATCAAATATCACTAAGGACATCCTTGAAAAGAATAGACGACGTCACTTTCTTGCACCAGTTCAAAATGAGCTTATCAAGAAAATAAATGCAGAAGAGTTGTTTTATGCATCTATGTAAGGCACTTAAGAAAACTTCTTTGTTGTGGTTTTCTTCAGAAATATGAAGCAATTTCAAATAAGTGTGAAAAAATTGACAAAGAAGTTATGAAGAAATACAGGTTTCAATACATCTAAAATAAAAGCACGGTTCAATATTGGTAATTTATTTTCTGTTTAAATTGTCTTTTTATAAACTAATAGTTTATAAACCTATAACGTTTGCGCTTCATAAAGACCCTGCGCATATAGAATGCAGACAACTACTTGGGATGCCAGTAAGTATTTGTGAGAAAGAGTTAAATGACCCAGATAGACAAGCTAACAGGATCAAGAAGGAGGGGAGAGAAGTTCAAATCTGCTGTAGCATCTTTAGCATCCACGTTTTTTCTTCTTTCTCTCTATATTTCTTTGACAACCACATATGTGTACTGTGTCCCTTTTAAAGTGTTGCATTAAACTTAACATTACTCATAGTTGGAGTGAGATTTTGGAAGGATTAGGACAAAGATTAAAAAGCTCCTTTTGGTTGTTTATATGGTGATTGAGTCTGCAGGAGATTCCACTTCTACAAATGGGTGTAAAAGGCTGAATATTTCTAAACTGTAACAGTTGCAATCAAAGAGTACGCAAACTGAATAAAGTGTGAATTTCTTAACAGAAAACAATTTACTCTCATCAACCTGCTAAAAGCAAATACAACAAAAGCTCTCAGATTCTACGAAATCTAATCATCCTTACCAGTAATCATACCAAATCATGCTTTAAACATAAACATACCATTTTCTATTTAAATAACTCTGAATGATTATAAAAATCAAATCAAGTTTCTCCCGCCGCACTCTTACATTCTTTTTACTTGCTGCTTGTGCTCCAAGTTCATCGCCGGTGTCTGCGAATTTGCGAAGAGTGAAATCCAGAAAAAAAATTTACATTCAAAATCTGTCTGAGGACAAATCCTTCTTTTGTTTATCTCCCACTGTTGCTTCTGTAATCTTTTGAGCTGAAACTCCTCTGCATCGTTTGACTCTGTAAAGGCACAAGTCCACTGCATAGACACATATGCTCAGTATTAAATCCCATTTCTAGATCTCGCCGTGCTGACGCTTATCATCTTTACCTCTCAGCTCTAGGATAAGATGATTAAGTTGTTTGTAAGAAACTAAGAGCTGCAGAGTGTTGGGAGAGAGCAGTCTGACAGGCGTGTGTGAGAGTCGGAAGGATAGAGCACTTTTCCCCAGGTGTGTGTATAAGTGGACTGGGCAGCCAGCCATGTCTGCCTACATTACTGCACCAGTAACAGCAGGGGATGGCCGACAGACTAAATCTCCATCTGAATGTAAATGTGACAGCGCCACAGCCCCGCTGTGGATCTAATCAAATTGCTGGCCAGGGAATAGCACACATTCACAAGTATGTATGTGTGCGCATGAATACATATTGCAACTACATGTGCAGTGAGAAAGACACAATTCATGTTCTTTACCTGTTTTCAAAGAAATAGAGTTTCGCAGAGGTGTTTGTATGTGTGTGTGTGTGTGTGTGTGTATGCGTGCGCGCACATGCAAGCATGTGTGCATGAGTGTGTACAAATACGAAAGAATGTTTGTGCAAAAGAGGATTTGAGGCAGATTCAGGTTTGGTCTCCGGGGGTTCCAGCATGTTTGTGCTTCTCTTGAAACAAACTGAAACGAAGGTTGCAATAAACCCTGGGCTTTCAACTTTGTAACATCATAAGGTGTGTTTGTTTGTGATGTTTCTTTTTTTTTTTTTTTTACAATGTCCTCATTTTCTTTACCCCTCAGATGGAAAGTTAATACAATCAGTTATCAGCAGGAAGGCAAATGAAAAGAATCCCATTTCCAAGTGCACTGTGTATGACGAAGTAATCTCTTTTTATATTTACAAATCTAAGAGGCATTTTCCCAATGTACAACAAGCGATGAAAGCAGTTATTGTTTCTTGGTTTGGTCTCAAGCGTTTCTCATCATGAACAGATCAAGTTGGTAATCTCCTCCCTGTAACTGCTCTGTCTCTGCTTCTTTCCTCCTGTCAGCTGAAGTATTTCTTAATGCCTGGCAGCTTCCTGGTGTTGTTTCGCCTTGATCCCACTGTCGTTCTCTAAAAGATTGATTATTTCTTACCCGTTTCCCTGCTAACAGTCCATTCTGTAGGGCCCAGGCAGACAGTGCGTTAAGGCCTTTCACCACAGCAGCTTTGGGGACCAAACTAGAGAACACACAATATTTCACCCCTATTGGTTTAGAAAAAAACACACACACACACACACACACACACGTATCACGCAAATGCTTACAACATCCCAACTCAGCATTGTGACGGCTGTTTACCCTGTTTAAACCTCAGACATTTGGTTTGGGTTTGCTCGTGACTGTTGAGGTGAGGGACAGCACCATGGTCATTATTATACATAAATGCCTCTGCTCAATACCTTCACATGCTAGATAGTGTGTATCTTGGAGCTTTGAGGTTTATCACAAACTGTGGATCCCTAACTCATCGCTCTGTTTTAAAGGCCAAAGTAAAATGGCCATTGCTGCATGTGTGGTGACCTGGCCATAGGTATGTCTGGATTTATAGGGCTATTCTTAAAAAGAGGGCACCTTATTTATCATATTTTTCAGTTTCAAATAATAGGGCCTGCAATCTCTGATCTCAGGACTTATTTTTATTTTAATGTTCCTCGAGTTGGAGTGGAAAAGCATCTCCAAATTCATGGAACAGTGTGCAGTCAAAACTCAAACTCAAAACTCTGGTTTCTGTAAATGTATTTAAGGACATGATAGATCCCATCATATCCAATTTAAATAAGTGCAATTGTCTTATTTCCATGTAAATATTTTTTTTTAACTTTTTGTTTGTTGTAAATATTGTATTATATATCGATGTCACGATCTTCAGGTATTTGCTGTGGACTTTCTTGGATCGTGCCTTCTTTGATTTATTATCCTTTAGTTTTTGTTTATTTCTTTCTGCAGCATTTTACTATTATTGTCTGCTAGATTTCTTCCGGTTTTTGCTCCCGTTCTGCTCCGTCATTAATCTCCCAAAAACTCGTGCCTTGATTGCTCTTACCTGTCACCCATAATCATCCGATTGCTTTGACCTGTTCTTTATGTCTTTCTCTCCTCACATCCCTGAATTTAAGATGCCTGGTCACACTCTCCATTTGTATGATTCTTCGTTTGCAACCGCTGTTCAGTTCCCTGTTTCTCGCTTTTGTAAGTTCTTTTGATGTTTATTAAATTTGATTATCATAATGGCGGCTCCTGGCTCCTGCTCACACTTCAGTTCAGCCACTACATCACAAAACATGATAGATGTGTTTACAGCTTTTTTTTCACTGTGTGCTGCCCCTCTGGGCCAAGTCTCTCTTGCAAAGAAGATATTTTGATCTTAATAGGACAAATCTAGTTTAATAAAGTTTCTTGTTATTATTGTTATAAAAGAGCTGTATTAGGCACTCAAAATGAAGATTGCAGAAGCCTATGAAACTGGTAAGAAATTTAAAGATGTTTCAAAAGAATTTTAAATCTGCTATTTAATTGTGAGTTCCAGGTTTAGCCATCCCAATAAGTTTGCTCTGAGAGCAGTACATAAAATGCTAAAACAAATCTACAAAAACTCTAAAATGGCATGTGAAAGTTAATATCTGAACAATCAGAAAGAGGCTGAACAGGTTTAACTTCCAAGGGAGGTGTACATTGAGGAAAACTTTGCCTCATAAGGAAAACATGAAGGCCAGACTGATTAGGCAAAGACCATATAATAATGTTTGGACAAATGAGTCTAACATTAAATAACATGAGTGCTAGATCAGAGGACATGTTTGGCATAATCCAAATACAGCATTCCAGGAAAAGAAGCCTGTGTAAAGCACAGAGCTGTACGTCCCATGGTTAGAGGATGCAATAAAGCAGAAGGATTTGACCAGGTCACCATCACAGAATACAGCATGACTTCTACTTGCTCAGATCCTGCTTTTGGAAAATGTGAGACCATGGATGAGTAGGGGAAGTGAAAAGTCTAAGTGAAGTCAAAGCCCAGAGCTTAATCTCATTGAGAAGTTTTAGGTGTTCTTTAAAAGGGCCATAAATGCAAGAAACCCTTCAAACATCCCACAGCTAAAAGTGTGGAGTGGGGCAAATTTTCCTCAGAGTGATAAATAGGAAGAAGTGTCTCGTTGACCTTATTACAACTAAATTGATCAGACAATTTATTATAGGGTTAAATGTGAAACATGAGTTAGACATTGATGTGTAAACATTTCATGTGAAAGTATTAAATTCCATCCATCCATCCATTTTCCAACAGGCTTTATCCCTTGTGGGGTCGCGAGGGGTGCTGGTGCCTAAGCATTATTTGATAGAACAAGGGAAAAATTACAGATGTGCTCCTAGTCATCAAAGGAGAGAAATTAACAATTTAGACTGGATTAAGAAATTTGTGACATGATGAATAATTGTGACAGTTAAATTATTGTCACACAGCATCAAAATGTTTGAATGCACCTTATTTATATCCTCATCATTATTTTAATTTGCTTGTTATGCTTACTCACCATACTGGTCATTTTATTGCTTCATCTATTTGATATTAATGCGCACTCACCAGTTAGCATTTTACTGGGATTGCCTGCTTGTATAAAGCGGTTGTATTTGGCAACACGAACAACATAAAATGGAGGAAAAAAAGGTGAAAAAAACTGAGAGGAGGGGTGTCTCTGTCCCACACAGTTCTGGGAGGAGAATAGTGGAGTGTTGAAAGGTAAAATGGTCCCAATGCAAATGGGCAGACTTTGAAGCACAGATCAATTTTTCTCTGTGCATCTTGGTGCTTTTACGCACCAGTCTGGAAAGTGAGAAGCGCTTTGTGCAGCAACCAAAAGCCAGAGAGGAGATGGATGTACAATACAGGAACTACTTTCTCACCTCTTTTATCTTGTCTAGAGTCTTATATTTTTCTGCTACATTTTCCATTTCTTCAAAAATATTTGTAATTGTGAGCATTTCTGTAAATAATAAAAATTCTTCTGTACTATATTCTTTGTACAGTTCTCCAATTTTTTATTCTTGATTATTCAATATTTTTCCTATTATTTATTTATCCTCAATAAAATTACATTGCTGGCGGCACACCTTTAACAAATCTGGTCTCTGAAACTAATCAATTTCCCCTATGTAGGGGGAAATTGATTAGTTTCAGAGACCTTATCATCCTCATGAATGATAAGGTTTATCTTATTTGCATAGTAATAATTGAATGATTGTTATAGACGTTTATGTGCTCATTTCCTTCACTGTTGAGGTGGTGGATGAGCCAATCAGCTCTCTCTATATCCATCATCTGCACTCATAGGCTCGCTAAAACTCCTCCTCGGTACTCCTATTTTTCTTCTTTTTTTTTTTTTTTTTTTTACTTTTGGAGCCCTCTTAAAGCCTGGGGTGCTTTGTGAATAACTTTTATGAATAATGCGGTAGAATTCCCGAGAAAAATCTAAGAATTTGGCAAATTTCCTAAAATGACATCACTACTTTTAGTCTTAGGATTCGTTGGGAATACAGGCACTGATTCTTATTAATGAACCTTTTAAAGTGCAACACCATCTAGAAGCCTTACACAAAGCTATGATAGGTAATAGGTTATAATTGGATTAAATTTGCAGCCCACCATACAACAATAATTTATATTAATTTCTCTTCTGTACTTAGTCTAGATATTATTACCTCTGCAAGTGACAGCATTGGCTTCCGAATATATGTCTTTCCTCAGATTGTTACTGAGATCCACCAACACCTTCAAAACAGAACATATTCAAAACTCTTACTTGATAATTAACAATTTTGGCATACATACAACAACTCAAAAGTTGGAAAAAATGCCAACCACTGCACTTATCAAAGCCTTACTAAAATGACAAAAGGTTTGTACTAGCATCAAAAACAAGTACCAGGACCTTTTAATGTAAAAGCTTACATTATTATTTATTTATTTATATAGCGCCAAATCATGAAACATGTCATCTCAAGGCACTTTACAAAGTCAAGTTCAATCATATTATACAGATATAATAATATATATATAAGATGCAACCACGTTCATTTTCAACACTGAGAGGTAGTTGTTATGATGTTTACCTTTGGAGGTTATTTGGCTGTGTCCTACTGGGGGAGGGACCATATCCCTTCTGACCTATTTTCCCTTGTACATTTATGTTGTTACTATAGCACTAGAAAAAAGAAATATTTAATGAAAATAAAATATGAACATAATATGCTGTCATAACTCAGTTTAAACAAATGGGAACATACAAAACAGGAATATACTGTATATAAACAACATACATGTGAAATCATTATGTGAGGTTAATTTAAACTTTGTAGAATCTGCATCATGAGCTTGGTTGGAGAGGAAGTCACGCAACAAATTAATCATTTTAAAACAAACCACACATTCACTAAATACTGATTCTGGTTCTTGAGAGTAAAATTTACAGTTAATAAAAATTCTCAACTTTGTGTTTGACACAATGGTTTCTTTAAAGGTACCTGAGCAGTGTTACATAGCTTGTTTCCCTAAGGTTGTGCATTGGGATAGGTGATTATTAGCTGGATATGTTATATCCCCTCTGGTCTCACCCAAAGAAATGTTATTATTATCACTCTGATTGGTCAATATGTTTTAGAGATATGGTCGAGAAATGGAACTTCAATGTGACAGATTACAGGACTGTCTCAGAAAATTAGAATATTGTGATAAAGTTCTTTATTTTCTGTAATGCAATTAAAAAACATGAAATGTCATACATTCTGGATTCATTACAAATCAACTGAAATATCGCAAGCCTTTTATTGTTTTAATATCGCTGATTATGGCTTACAGCTTAAGAAACCCAAATAGGCAGTCAATATCTCAAAATATTAGAATATCGTGAAAAAGTATACTAGTAGGCTATTTTAACTAATCACTTGAATCGTCTAATTAACTCGAAACACTGCAGGGTTTCCTGAGCCTTGAAAAACACTCAGCTTGGTTCAGTAAACTAAATCACAAGTATGGTAGTGGTTAAGAGACGACATAAAATTCTCACAGTAACTGGTGTACTGACCATGGCATTACTGTCCTTGATTGGCCTGCCAATTCCCCTGACCTGAACCCCATAGAGAATTTGTGGGGTATTGTGAAGAAGAAGCTGAAAGACACCACAGCCAACAATGCAAATGAGCTAAAGGCCGCTATTGAAGCATCCTGGGCATCCATAACACCTCAGCAATGCCACAGGCTGATTGCCTCCATGCCACGCCACATTGATGCAGTAATCTGTGCAAAAGGATTCCCAACCAAGTACTGAGTGCATTAATGGACATTTTCAAATGTTTGATTTTGTTTTGCTGTTATAATTTTTTATTACTTGGTCTGAGGAAATATTCTAATATTTTGAGATAGGATTTTTGAGCTTTCTTCAGCTGTACGCCATAATCAGCGATATTAAAACAATAAAAGGGTTGCGATATTTCAGTTGATTTGTAATGAACCCAGAATGTATGACATTTCATGTTTTTTAATTGCATTACAGAAAATAAAAAAACTTTATCACAATATTTAAATTTTCTGAGACAGTCCTGTATTTTGCCAATATTTTACCCATTAAGTACCAAACCAAGATTTCAAACAAAGTTTTGCTGAGTTATTTTAGGAATATGTGAAAGCTATTATTGCAACTTATCCTGTTATTGGGTTAATTGGATTTTTATTTTTTCCAGAGTCCCTTAAAAATACATTTGCAGCAATTTGTCTCTATATAAATAAACTGAATTGAACTGAAAGTAAATCCAAACCATATTGTTAGATTAGGTTTACCTAATCTAACCTTACCTTCACTTGAAGATGATGATCCATTGTTGTCAAGAATTCATAGTGTTCATGGTGAACACAAATGAAGTTCAGGTTAGCACATTTGGCTGCTTCTGCATGGGCCATCACCTGTACAAACCCTTAATTGAACTCTTCCGCACATAACTCATACAGCATACATACATTTATGCTTTCGTTTTGCTTTCATGAAACAAACTCTAGCTTCAGTGTTGTGTCACGTGTTGTACCTGAGCTCCTTGAGGCAAAGGGCCACATCTGTGTGGTCTTCTGCTGCCGTACATAACTCTGTAGCCAGACTGGAGCAGACAGAGGCCCAGAGAGTGCCCCAGATCCCCCGTCCCAAATATGCACAGCAGCTCTGGCTCAGGGACAGCTGCCATGTCCAGAGGATGCAGCGATAGGCAGTTTTCCTTCATCTCCTCTGACTTGCCCCTTTCCACACTCATGTTTGCATTGCCAGAGTAACCATGCTGTGAAGCTATACTGCTGTGGAGTCTGACCTTTACTCTGCCTCTCCCCTCTTCTCTTTGACCTCTCTCTGCATGACATAGGAGAAAAATGTTTGTGTTTATTACACCTATATACAGCCGCCAAGTACACATGCAATGGAGTGTGTAAAATATTACATCATCAATCCCAGTAGCTGTCTTTTTTCACAGTTTTCTTCTTTTATTATTATTATTATTATTATTATTATTATTATTATTATTATTATTATTATTATTACTGCTATAAAACTGTAGAACTTTAAGTTGAATTAGAAGCCTACACCTCTTGGTGAAAATACTACCAACAGATTCACAACTTTCAACTTTTTTTTTATCACTTCTGAGCAACACAGACTGCTTTTGTTCAACCAGAATACGATTTTCATATTTCACATAAGAAAAAAAAAAATTCTGCTTCTGCTTTCCAGGGCTGCCACCTTTTATTTCTTCTGTTTCTACACTAGACACGATGCCGTGTGGGAGATCCTGGCCCACATATTCATTATCATTTCAAAACCTGCTGTTCCAGCCAAATGGCTCGAAAGACAATTTGTTCAAATTCAGTGTCCCTGTCCTCGTGGCTAAAACATCTGCAAAGATGTGACACAAACAGACTCAACAGAGCAGAAATGAAGCCTGGCATATATGTTAGCGTTTTATGTGTAGTTGCTTTGCCTTTGCAGTCTATTATGTGCGGGTAGACGCTTGCGAGTTTCTGGTCGTGTTCGTGTGTGAAACGGGTCAGAACGATCAGAGCTGAGTAAGGTCTCAGCTGTGATGTGCTGCACCTGGGGAGCTGGCTCTGCAGACAGGGTGACAACCTGGCTGTAGAAATGACACTCAACATCACATCAAATTTACTGACTGTTTTGCACAAAAATACACTCGTCCCCATAAAAGCAGCAATCACCCTATACATATAAATATCCGCCTATATTTATGAGCGATAAGCCGAGTTCCTCAGGAGGTTTTACCGTCAGGTCCATAACTAAAGCATTAATGTCTACCTGGGGGGATATTGCAGCAAAATGAAAAATCCTTTTATGCCTAACTTTTAAGGCATCCATTCAGTTGTAGCGCTGTTAGGATGTACCTGATAGTACATCCACTATAATGACTCATTTACTGCCTTGCCTCTGGGAAAACTCCTTTTTCTTGATCTATTCATGTTCCTTCCGACGTATCAACCTTTCTCTGCAGTCACATTATTACATTTCTTTATATTGCTGTTCAATTCAGGACAGATACAATATGTCCACAGCTAATACCTATTGAGCCAACTATGTAAATTTATCCAGAGGTGGTTATAACAGTGTCATCCATGTCCATGCACTCTGCCTGTTTAACTCTAAATATCTGGTAACGTAAAAGAGTGATTGGCTGAGCACTGTGGCCTTCCCCCACCACTCCCAGTGGTTTCAAATGGCTCTTGACATATATGCCAATTTGGCTTCACAATTAAATGCTGTTCTAATGTTTCACCTATCAGTGCAGCAAAAATGCCTCTAGCGGCGGATCCGAAACAAGTGGAACTTATGAATGCATTCATAGAAATGTATTTCCATACATTGCCGTACAACAGTTTTCATATCTTTTTGAAATTGTTCACACTTTGTGATATTAAAGTCACGACGTTCACTGTGAGTTCATGATAGATCAATGCACAAGTAGCACAACATTGCAAAGTGGAAGGCAAACGAAAAGTGTGGATTGTATTAATATTAATACCATGGACACATTGTGGATATTATGTCCAGAACAACAAACTGCCTTAAGAAGTCACCTTATTAGAGAGGTCTACAAGTGAAAAGGATTTAATTTCAATATAAATACTACTTTCTGTGAAGAGCTCTGGCATTTGTTGAAGAACAACACAAAGGATAATGTTTTGAAGAAATTTGGTTGGTTTGAACTTCTATTCTAAGCATTGAATATTTGCAAACAATTGCAAACCTAACCAGACATGGTTATCTACCTAAACTCTCAGGTGTTTCTCAAATATGGCTTTTATGAAAGTGTGGCAAGAGGAAAGTCATTGTTGAAATAAAGTCATGAAAAGTGGCATTTGCAGTTTGAAAAAAGGCATGCAGGGGACAAAAAACAACATCTGGAAGAAGGTGTTGGGGTACAGATGAGACCAAAATGAAATCATTTGGCCTGCATAACGTGTACAAAAATATGCATAATGCATGCATGCAAATGAAAAATGAAAAATTAAATTATACCTGCTAGTTCATACAGTCAAACCAAGCTGTGCTAGTGCATTGCACATGATCTTTGACACACTTTGCAGAATATATCACGCACTCCCTACAAATTTGATGGTGTATCTAAGCTGCAAACCATCATACCACATTCTGCATATGATGCAAATCTCAGCCCCCCCCCCCCCACCCACACACACACACACACACCACCACCACCACTGCAGCAGCCAAGGTCTTCAAGGTCAGAACCCTTCTCTTCACTTCCTGACTTGCAGAACCAGGGCAGGTTCTTTGCATAGGCCTTGTAGGCAGTCGCCCAGAGCCTAAAGAAAAAAAAAACACATCAATGTGCAACACTGACTGGCACCCTGGAAGCTGAAAATCAAAAGTTAGCTTCAGTGACATGTATTCCATCTGAACCAGCTGTTTAACTTGGTTGTTTGAGAGTATTTCGTCCTGTGAATAGGCCAACCAGAAGCCATACCAGATTGAAAATAAATATAAAAGATGTAAATATCTTTTTGCTCCACATCAGACTCATTATTATTAATAGTTTGCATCAACTTGTGCTTATCTGTTCTTATATGGTTAATTTTAAAAATCCTTTTTTACAGAGCCATTAAAATGGCTACACCTTAAAACTTCTCCAAGCCTCCATAGAGACAGAAAGCAAAATAAATAGTAGATTCCACATGAATTCCTATTTTCTTTTTAATACAGTTATTAACTACAGCTAGTATTACTGTTTTTGACCTTCTCTAAAGGACCCAGTTGTAGAAGACCAGCAGTATCTATTATTAGAACCTATCTTATAACCTTCTATTTCACTAAACATTAAGATGAATATTTGATGTTAAACAAAGTTTACGCAGGGTATACAGACTGCAAATATTAATACCTTTTATGGTTTTCTACATGATACTATAGCCCGTCTCCAAAATGAAACCTTTACTAAATGCGGCTGTTAGAACAGCCCAGTAAAAGTCCAGACCTACATGAAGGTAATATGTGGAAAAGCTTGAAACTGGATGTTAAAAAAACACTAAATATCTAATCAGACTGAGCTATTTCAGGATGAACAATGGGCAACACCCTTACAGATGTAAAGGTTTGTTGCATACTTCCCCCACACCCACCTTTATTGCCCACCTGATAAAACATTTACAAGAGTCCAGCAAAAATGTCAAAATTAACATTTAATTTTTGAGTATTTATTGATTGAGGAGACCACAACTGTGTTAATCAGAGATTATTTTCTGAACCCATATGCAGAAAAGCCACTCAGGACACAGAAGCTGTTTTTTTAATAATGTTTACTGAAGAGACGTTGAATAGAGAGGAGGTGGCTCAGAGGGAAAGGTTCCAGTCTGGCTTGGAGATGAGATGCTGTGAGCTCTCCAGAGGGATTGAAGATGCTGAGTGGCAGGTGTGGGGGAGAGCAAGAGGGCAGAGGACTCTGAGGCGAAAGAACTACGGGAGACGACAGTGGAAGTGGAGAGTTATCCAGGAGGTTCATAAGGGGGATCAGAATGTGGCTTGGAAAGCAATTGTTGCTCTGAGATACAACCTGGATCTTTGGCTCTGAAAAATGTGGAGAATAGAAAAACATGTTTGAAAGGATTTGGAGAAGTTTAGTTTATGGCTTGCAATCCCATCAGTAGGGCTCCTTAGATACTCAGAGGTGGATTAGATAATCGCCTCCATGTCTGACTGCAACACCCTGCCCAGACAAACGCCTCAAACACACCCACACTCCAAACCATGACAACAATTTTTGTTAACCATGTTAATATTTTGTAAAACCCAGATTTACAACTAAGACTTAGTCTTCTCCTATAATTTCTGATAAGGTTGGCGCAAACAGACAAAGGGATATTTGACCATTGTTCATTGTTTTCTTGGCAGAGGCGACCAGTATTTTATTTAAAATTTCCGGGTATTCAAAGAGTTTATGATGCCATGTACTCTAACAAGTGCCTTTAGAAGAGAAACACACCCATAGTATCACAGATCCCCCATAATACTTAAGAGTAGGCATGAGGTGCTTTTTTCCCCTCGCATTCATCATTTAAGACTCCTCTTAATAAATTATGCAGTTCCAGTTGAAGACCCTGTTGCATTTAGCAAATCTTTGAATCCTTTGCTGTAGAATGATGGGCGTGTGACTTATAAAGCCTAAACAGTAAATTAAACAGTAAAATGCAACAGTTCAGTCCAGTAATTCGTTATTCACGGTTAACCAGAGACACTTATACATTTGCTGTTAGGACCAAACTCCAGCTGTATGTGCATTTGCAGCTCATTCAAAACCATCCTTTGACGATTAAAAATGATTCTATCAGTCAAATATTCATGGCAGATACGGACATTTTATTTCAGAAATTTCAGAAAAGGGAGATTTATTTAGCAAACAATACCTAAGTTCTGACAGTTTCTTTTTTGTTTATTCTGTATTTCATTATGAACAAAAAAGCATGAACATAAAACATTTATTTTGCGAACTTAGGGGACAAAAATGAAGAATTCTCATTTGCAACTCCTTTTCATTACACTGCTAGAAAGCAGAGGAGGTCATGGGGAAATGATGTGCTGCTCATGCACAGTTCTTGTTGGAAATTATTTGGGAGATTCCAGCTGTTTCCAGCCGTCAGAAGGCACTCAAAGGGATATGAGGTGTAGTTGTTAAGACCGCTTCCAGTTACAGCATGCATATAGTGGATAGCTTCACGCTGCTGCAATGGCAAAGAAATGGCCTGCAGGACAGATGAGTTCTGAGGGATTTCTGTTAGATGATTGCTGCTGTGGTAGTGTATTACATATGAACTTCAGATGGAAGTACTGACTGTGCTCAGGTTATGATCTTTGTAAGAAAAGCAGACAGAAGGAAAGGAATGTAATAAAGGATACAGCATGAAGTACGAGGCAACAGAGAATTTCAAAGAGACTGAGACAAAAAATGAGATGCTAGACAGGCAAAAAAAAAATAACCCATAGTGGAACAAAGACAATTATTAAAACTAGAAGTTCCCAAAGCATTCATTTTAATATTCCATTAATATTCTATTACTGGCATTTCAGACAGGCAAATTGGGAATGCTCATTATAAAACACTGAAACTGCTTTAAGGAGATTAAGAAACAGTCCGACTAAAGTATATCTTTTTTTGCAGCGATACTATATTTCTTCCAGGAAACACTAAGAAATTAATTGGTTCATGTGCAAAAGCCTTTCTGAGTGCATTTTCAATGACAGCGAAGAAAGTATACAGTGCCTTCCAAAAGCATATATGCTTCTTAGACTTTTTTACATTTCCTAACATCACGTTGTATCCATTTTTCCATCAACTCTGACTAGCCCCTCTGCAGAAGGAAACAATTCCCACACCATGATACTGCCACCTGCATCTTTCACTGAGGGTGTGGTGTTTTCAGAGTGATGTGCATGTTAGATTTCTTTCACAAAAAATGCTTTTGCATCTAGGTCAAAAAGTTGTGTTTCGGTAGCTTTGCCAGCCAGGCTGACTTCCACGGGGCAAAAGTCAGTCTGGCTCCATATGCTCCAGCCTAAAACAAACCGGACCAATCACAGCGAGGGAGGCGGGAATTTATGATGCGTCACTTTCAGCGGCAGAATTACCCATGATGCGGCAGCGCTTTTCTCTAACCATAACAGTCAAGATACATACAAACTTCCAGTTTTTTCACACATGTAGCAACTGGACCTGCTGAAGGGTCACATACTACAGGGTTTTTCAGACCTACTAAAGGCAACCAAAAGCATCAAACTACTGCCAAAACTTATGCTAAAGCAACAGTTTGAAGAAACAATCAAAACATTTAATTACGGCTCCATTATATAAGAAATGAGATACAATTTATTTACAATGCAATATTTTAAGTTTAACCCACAAATAAATATGATTTTCATAGTGTTATTATTTGTTATACTCATTGAACTTTTAGAACATCATTCTTTAAGATTTTGAGGTTGTTTGTAGGTGTCGGAATTTTGAAGTTGACTGAAGTCTAAATGTGTTTCTATCTAAACAAACAACATAATGTTTGGGCTGCAATGAAATAAGTTCATTCTGTGTGAAAGATATTTAATTAAAAAAATGCAATATGTTAAATTCCCATGGTAAGATCTAGGGCGACGTGAACTGTTTTGTTTATTTTATTAAGGCTCTTCATTTACTGTATTTCAGTCATGAACATTTGAGTATCTCTCTGTTGTTTTTGTAAACACCGCATGGTTGTAATTTGGTAGTAGATTGCTTAACGCTAAATTCTGTTCTGTATTTATATTCATAATGTTGTATGGTTAAAAAAAATTATATAGCCTATTTTTCATTAGTTCACAGTTAATGTTGTGTTCCAGCCTTTTTTTCGTCAGCAACACAAGTTTGCAGTCCCACTACCCAGATGCATTCACACCACATACACCTAAAGCAATTAAAACTTATTTGACTGCAATTAAGGTCAGGTCAGGTCTCCTCTCACGCTCCACCCTTCATTGCAAACAGATTTTTGTGCTGATTTGCCCAGCTGATTGGCCTTAACTAAAACCAATTGACGTAGACTTTCCCTGACTGGGAATTTAAAACATTGGGTAGCGTGTGCCCAGCTATATGTCTTTCTTCTTGGAGCTTTTCCATCAAGGAAAAGATTTGTGGCATGCATTAGTAACAGTTATCCTGTCAACAGATTATCCCACATGAGCTGTCAGGCTCTGCAGCTTCTCCAGAGTTGCCATCAACTGTTTCTCTGCTCTCCTTTTGTGCCCTGTAGATTTGAGTGGACAGTCATGTCTTGGCAGGTTTACAGTTGGACCATCGTTTAATTTCCAGATGATGGACTGAACAGTGTTCTGTACGGTATTTAAAGCTTACCCAAAACTCGTTCAAAATTTTTAAACACTTTATCCCTCACCTGTTTGGGCTTTTTCTTGGTGTTCTTTATACTTTTTTTCTTATTAAGATCCTCTAATGGGGTCTTCAGATTGGACTAACTGGTGAAGTAAGGTCTCTAATACGCATGATTTACGGACATATATATGATCTGAAAACTTATAAACCTTTCTGTGCGTCATGTGTCCATGTAACTACAGCGAAACGTTGTATTTTCTTATTTTTATAGTGCCCCAAATGGGAAGCTGTTTTAACTGTTGAGCATTATCCAGGCAGTATGGTCCCCTTTCACAAGTGTAGTGAGAAAGTGATCCAAAGCTAATGAAGATGAGAAATTTTGGACGTATTCCCACCCAATCAAAGCAGCTACTACTGGAATCAACTGGCACACACACATGGTCCTGTTTATAAACTAGGATTTTCAAGCTAATGATTGCACAGGATGGTATAGAGGTATATCAAAGAGGGCTGAATAGAAATACATGCCACACTTTTTAGACATTTATTTTATAAAAAGATTGTACGTCCTTTTTCCTACCCTTTCATTTTGTGTTAGCCTATTACATATAACCCCAATTAAAATCCCATTAAAATTTGTAACTAAGATAAACACATGTAAAAAACGTTTAAGGGGTATGAATACCTTTGCAAGGTTTCACACATGTGCACAGGCTGTAAGTGTTAAATTATTATTTCCATTTATCAGCACCAGGCATGCATGCTGCACAGACATATCCCAACTCATCCACTATATCTGCTTTAATGGTTTGAGCACAGGCCGCAAGTTTAAAGTCAGGAATCTTATCTGGCAAGCCAAGCAACAGAAATTGAATCAGGAACGAGCAGCATAAAACTTCAGATTTAGAGATTTTCTTCTTTTGTCCTCTATACATCTTTGCTGAATTATACAGACTTGCTGGGCTTCTTTTTTTTTTCCAGAGTTCAGCCTTTTCAAAACCAGGGGAAAGAGTGTGAATTTTTGAAAATGCCTCCACAAAGACAATGCTTGGAAAGCGGGCTTCGATAATCCCTTCGCTTCATCTAACTTCTTCACCTCTCCTCATGCACAGTGTCAGTCTTCTTAAGAACAGATAGAGGATGAAATTGAACAGTCCTTTATGATTCCCGGTACTATGAAAGCCCAGATTAAAATCTGTTACGTATCAGAGTCATTCTATATAATGATATCTTTGACAAACAGCTGTGGTCTGCAAATAGCATGTGTCCACGCAGCTCCTCCTCTGAGGCGGCACAGCCCATTATGAGGCTGAAATATGCCTAAGGAATTTTTCGCCTCATCTCCTTAGCCACGCTTCCAGTCAAGGGAAACAGCTGACAAGGTAGAAAAAGGCTGACACAGAAGTTTAATCCTGTAAAGATGAAAACCCCACACTCATCAGAGGTGCAATTTATAGTTGTTGTTTTTTTTTCAGGGTGAAAATTGAGGGTAAAACGAAAGAGTGTGGGCTAGGAACCATGCAATTTGCAAAAGTGTAATGAGCAGTGAGATGATTAATATTGATTAGGTGAATTATTATTTGAAATCTAAAGCTGACAATGGAATAAGAATTGTTCTAATGAGCATGGAAGCAATTTGTTCTCATTTCTCTTTAAATATCCCTCATGAATTCAGCATGAGAGGCCATACTCACACAAAAAAACATAATCATTGAAGAATAATCTCAAGGCAGCAGACCTGTTCTGAGAGCAGCATGGTCAGTTTAATCCACATCTACTGTCAGTATAACAAACCATTTTCTGTGAGTCAGATTTATAATTTATCTTGATTTTTTTTAAACTGAATGCTCTTATTTTCTATGCCCTTCTGAACCTTTCACGAGGTTTTCTTAGTTACCTACTAACTCTGTTTCTACAAAAAAAGGAAAAAAAAAACATTGGTAACATAACGTAATGATTACCAAACACAGGGAAAACAGTGAAATGAAAAAAGTCCATCAAGGTCAGGTGAAATTATTTGCAGCAAGATCTCAACTATTTCTCAGACCTTTGAGATCATAATCAGTTTGATATAAAAATATATCTGTTATGGCTATATTCAATATAAAGCTGCTCTAATTCCAAATTGAAATATGAGCAACTATTTTGGGTTAATATAAGTGCAGATAGTGCCTCACCACCAGTCATGAACCTATTTGAACATCATTGATAGTAATGGTAAAAAAAAAGAAGAAAAATCACTGCAGATGTCACGACCCACTGGTATTAAGTCTTGGTTGTCATCTGTGTTTTCATTTTGATTATTTTCATGTCATTTGCTAGATGCTGCCTTATGTGTTTATTCTTGTGTGCTTAGTTTCTAGTTTATTCTGCTATCCACATATTCAGTGTTATTTCTGTTACCACTTTGTTTACCTTTCCTCCATCAACTGTTTATCTCTTCATGTGCCAGCTTGGCTCCCATGTGTTAATTACTTATCTCCCTCAGCTGCCCTGCGTCCTTACCTGATCCACATTGCCCCTGATTAGTGTTTCTGGTTTGTCTTTTGTTTCTCCATTCCTGCCTCAGTATATATACTGCTTGACTGTCATTGTTTCTTTGCTGGAATCTCCCTTCTATCTGCCTCATGAAAATTATTTTTTTCCTCCTGACGTTTTTCTACTTTTTTCCTTATTAAAGAATTTTATTTGCTTCTAATGTGTTCTGTGTTTGGGTCCTCCTATCACATTGTGACAGCAGAATTGTCTGCAAAAGTGGGATAATGCAAATTAAGGAAGTTGAATCTGTGTTTTCCAAAGTAAATAAATATACAGTCAAAAAAAAAGTTCAGGGTGCTGATTTTCTGCCGAACTATGACACTAAAAGACTACATGATTCTGTAACTTTGTAATTATGAGTTTTTAGGAGGCCCCAAGTGCAGGGTGTGGTAGTGGCACAAAAGTTTAACAATAAAAGGAAATTTTACAAAAGGTCTCAAATACAAGGAGAAATTGCTAAACAGAGAAAGAGGGCAAAGAAAAGTCCGGCAAAGCAACAGGGAGCGTGTAACCATTGGAAGAAACCAGTAATGAGACATACATTAAACATAGAGAAACGTGTGGAGGGAAAGCGAGGCAGAAACATTTGAAAGTGTTCAGGAGGAGATGAGGAGCAGATGAGCGCAATGAACAGGAACTGAAGCAGAATGTGTGGAAGGCAGCAAAAAGGAATAATACAAAGTGTACATAGAATGAACTAAGAACTAAAATTATGAATTAAAATTGGAGCAACTAGTAAATCTGAACAGGAAAAAAATTTAAACACAAAGAAACCCCAAAACTCAAACACCTAAGAATAATAAGCAAAACAAAATAACAAAAGATGACGTAGGAAACAGAACAGCTAAGAGATTGTGAAAATACAAACCACAAAAGAAAAAAATAAATAAAAATAAACACCTGGGGATGCAATATTGGTTGCTAGGAGGAACAATTAGAGCTGATCAGTCACCCTCAATATAAAAATTAACTAAAGTATATAAGTATGCACCCTCCTCCTTTCTAATGTCACACAATAGCACGCTTAAAAACAAGTGTTGGCCAAAGTGTTTTACAGTTACACCAACAAACATAAGATTATTTATACATACACACACATTCATATATATATATATATATATATATATATATATATATATATATACATATATATACACACACATCAATCAGTCAACAGTCAAAGAAAAGAGTGAGTAAATACTCACATAAGTCACAGTCACATTTTGCTAAAAACTCTTCATCCTTTTTTGACTTCTTTTTAGCATACAGTAACATTGCTTTAAGCCTTTAAGCAACTCCCATTTCTCATAGACTTTGTTTACCTGAGGAGAGCTTTCCTTACTCTTCACAACATGACAGGTGGTAGTGCAGCAAAGCTACCCAAACTGTAATAGAGACAATGTAGTTTATCTAATGCAGGTGGAATACATGTTTTCTATCAGGTACAGTACCTAGGTTTGTGTAAAAACGTATTTATAGCCGTTTACTTTTCTCATCTAATATTCTTGTTATTCAAAGTTCTGGAGAAATAATTATGTCCATTATGAATGTGTTGTTTGAGCTTATTAATGCACAGCTGTTGTTGGTTATAAATACATTATTCTGTGACAAACAAATGCACCTTTTCAGACACCTAGAAGCTCTTTAAAAAGTTAATGTATTTTATAAGGAAGCCCTTAAAGGAAGGGGGACAATTATAGAAACGGAGGAGCTACCGCTCCTCCATAGAGAGCAAATTTGTGACCAATACTCGTCCTGTCGACAGATTCTCGGACTTGAGCTGTTGAGCCGTGTACTTTGCTGTGTGCTTTGCGGTTACCATACCGATCATGGCTGCTTCTTTGAAAAACACTCTTATCACCTGGCTTGTCAGTTCAGGTAGACAACCTGCCTTGGCAAGCTTGGAGTTGTATCATGATGGATTGAGCAGTGCTATATAAGATGTTCAAAGCTTGAGATGTATTTTTATGAAGTAATCCTGCTTTTTAAACTTCTTTACAACTCTGTCTCTGAGCTGTCTTGGGTGTTCCTTGGTCTTGATGATGCTGTTTGTTCATTACTGCTCTCAGAACTGCTATATTTACACTAAAATTGATTTCTGAACTCTGATTGAATCTACTATGTGGATTTTTAGGGCATTTTAACTGCAGTGTATTTTACTTTATTTAGGGGTATCAGTGCAATGGGGGTTGAACATAAATGCATGTTATCCCAGAATAGAATAGGATTTTCTTTTCTTTGGAAAAAAATTCCTTTCTTTATTCTTGACAAATGTCTATTACTATTTCCTCACATAAAGTCTTGATAAACATTAAAGTATTTGGTTGTGTAGTGACAAAGTTTGTAAGGCATTGCATGGAAGCAGAAGGTTTGGGACATTGGATATGCAGCTCTTGTTATAGCGTGCCTTTACCGAGTAATATTGAGTAGAAAAAAGTGTGTGTGTGTGTGTGTGTGTGTGTGGGGTGGGGGGGGGGGGGGGGGGGTTGCATTACCCTAGCATTATCATGTTCCCTGCTTCCCTGGAAAGAATCTACAACCATGCATACTGTCAGTGCTGATAAGACACAGCAGATTGTTGTGCATGCTGCTTTCTCAAAAAGGTTTTCCATTGACATGGAGATGGACTCATTGTCCTCCACAGTAATCTCTGAGCTGTATTGTTGTTTGCCATTCTATGTATTTTAATTATGTTCCATTGTTTTAAACATTGTAACCCTTTGTGTTACCAAACGGCATAGGGCTTGCCAGCAGAGATAAGAACATTTTGCAGACGGTTTAATAAAAAATGCCACAGTGTAGTATAAAACATTCAAATACTGCCATGTTTTCTTTAACAGTGTTTTGCATTATGAACATTCATCTCCAGTTAACACATGACTTAAAAGCGTGTGAAGATGAAAAAAAATATTTTACTAAGCAATGAATATAAACATGACCATTTTCAATCAGGAAATTTCCCCTAAAATGTTTACAGCTCTCTGGAAGGATAGTATTGGTAAAAGCGCCTTTAAAAATGAACTCTACATGAACTGAAACCAAAGAGGTTAGTGTTTGAAACATAGGTCTGTTTCAGCACTGTGTGTGCGTGTGATGTGCCCACACAGACATGTCAAATTTGTACGCATACAATATACATAGAACAAGCATAGCAGCCTGCGCCCTGGTCCTGCTGAAAGATATGCTTTGGGAGAAGCAAAACTTATCTTCAACTTGCAGTAATTAAATATTTAAGGTTTAAAGCATGATAGGTGTGTCCAGTTATATGTCATTGTATGAACATGTGTATATTGCATTGAATTTCATCAGGTGGAGTCTTTGTTTGAAAGATGGGTGAAAAATGCAGAACTGGCAAACCAGAAATGGCAGTGAAAAAGGGTATGTATGATGCACTGAGCCTCCGTCTGCATGCTGTGTGTTTGTTTAGGATACACACAGCCTGAACAATATCAAATGTTACCGAATTTTGCAGTTAGATTTGACTGACGCTTCTTGTTGTTTATTTCATTCATGAAATACAGCAAGAGAGATTTAAAAAAAAAAGCTGACTATAATGGTTTATCTTTTTAATTTTTACACATTGAAAAGAAAATATGCATGTGCCAGTATGTCGGGCGTTTATAAGCAACAATCTTTTTAATTAGGAAATAAAACTCCTAAATCCGAGTTTAATACAAAATATTTATCTGAAGATCATCGGTGCTTTGGGACAAAATTAAGAATTCATTTATATAATCTCATATAGATTTGTGTCTGGATATCTCATTAAAAACGTTAAACCATTGCACACAGGGATTGTTGTACTATTAGGCTTCTCACTGAAACACGTTTCATCACTTTGTGTGTTTTTGCTGCACATACATTATCAGGGAGTCATTGAAGCAATCCAAGCAAAGACTCCTACTCTTCCTGTTCTCCAAACAACTCCTGCAGCTCTCCCATGGGAACCCACTGCATTCCCAACCCAGCGGAGAGACACTGCCCAGATTTGCTTTCTGGGACAATTAAGCTTATGGGTTGCAGCTCAGAAATCTGCCTCTTGAACTGTCCACTTCTGCTGGTGAGATTCCAAAATGGTGGGGATCTATAAACATGAATGCCACCAGCTCATTTAGGTGATGACCAAAGGAATCAAGCGGAAGCATCTTAAATTAGAGCAAAGTCGAACACAAGTCGACCTGTGAACTCAGGAACCTGCAGTGTAACCTTTCTTGTAGAAAGGACGCAGTCCACAAACACGAACCTGATAAGTGTTGTGAAAATTATTGTTTTGCTTGACAACAATGCAGCATAACCAACAAGAAGGAAAAAAATCATATCATAAGTTTGTTTCATAGGGCTTACAAAGTGTTCAGGAGTCATTTTAGAGGTTTCTTCAGCTTCAGACAGCCGCATCGGCAACAACGACCTAGAAACAGCTGCTCAAATTCTGGGCCTAATTAATTTAGATTCTGCTGTTCATGATTTTATCTCCACATTTTCTGCACCTTCAGCATTGACTGCCTCTTCTGTCTAAGCATCTGATTCATGAAGCAAATATCACTAGTAATATAGCAGCAGGAAAAAGATCATTAGATTCACTAAGCGATCTGCATTATTTTTTTGTAATAAGTCGGAGTAATAAAAACAAAACTGAAGTAATAATATTAGGAACAATAGAGGAGAGATCAAAAGTTAGCACACAGCTTCAGTCGCTTCAGCTAAAAACCACCGATCAGGCCCGAAACCTGGGTGTAGTGATGGACTCAGACCTGAACCTCCAAAAGCATCTAAAGACAATTACAAGGTCGGCTTGCTATCACCTGAGGAACATTTCCAGGATTAAAGGACTAATGTCTCAGAAGGATCTGGAAAAACTAATCCATGCGTTTATATTTAGTAGAATTGATTACTGCAATGGAGTTTTCACAGGTCGGCCTAAAAAGTTGATCAGACAGCTGCAGCTGATCCAGAACGCTGCTGCCCACGTCCTCACTAAGACTAAGAAAGTAGAGCACATCACTCCAGTTCTAAAGTCCTTACACTGGCTCCCTGTATCTCAGAGAATAGACTTTAAAATACTTCTTCTATAAATCCCTGAATGGCTTAGCACCTAAATACATCACAGACTTGTTATCAGTGTATCAACCCTCCAGACCACTAAGGTCTTCTGGCACCAGCCTACTCTGCATACCTAGAACCAGAACTAAACACGGAGAAGCTGCATTTAGTTTTTTATGCTCCGCTTATCTGGAACAAACTTCCAGAAAATTGTAAAAGTGCGGAAAGCCTGAGTTCTTTTAAATCAAGATTAAAAACACATCTGTTTTAAATTGCCTTTGACTGTTCTAGTTAAACTGTTTTACTGTTTTTAATGTTCTTCCTTGTTTCTACATTCTATCACTACTTGCTTTTATTCTATTTTCTATCTACATTTTATTCCTACTTGTTTTTATTTTGCTATATTTTAATCATGTAAAGCACTTTGCTTTGTCTTTGTACTGAATTGTGCTATATAAATAAATTTGCTTGCCTTGCCTTGACTTGCAGTTGTCCTTATATATATATATATATATATATATATATATATATATATATATATATATATATATATATATATATATATATATTACTTTCCGGATATATATATATCCGGAAAGTAATACAAATAATTAATTTCAAATCATATAGATGAAAAACTTTCTGTTTTTATGCTTTTGCAGAATCCAAAGGAACTTTATGGGAGCATCAAATAAAGAAAACAAGCTGGTAACACATTATTGCCTTGAATTGTGTTCTTGCTGGACCCTGACAATGTGCAAATTACTGTTTTAAAATATTCCAGTGGGTAAAATTGACCTCAGTTGTAAGGATACAGATAGAAAAATGGTGGCAAGTGAGAAATGTAATTTAGATTTGCAGCAGTTGCTCTTTATTCCATTGTGTGCATGTGTAGGAGGAGGAGGAGAGAGAAACAGACAGGAAAAAAGTACAAAAGGAAAGTCAGTTTGCACGGTATGTGTGGGTTAATTACTGCATGACCGCACTGAGAGCAGTGAACTCTGACTCACAAAGGTCAGGGATGGTCTTCTCTGATTGGCTTGCAAGAGAGAATGTATAATTAGTGTGAATAGGCCTACTGATGACCTTCGTATTTAGCTGGACACATTTCAGAAATGTATATAAATCAAAATAACACAAACTATTCCTCTACTGCAAATGTTTATATGTATTTTATTTTCTTAATATTTTAGCTCTAAAACTGCACTCCTTTCTGAGCCATTCAATTGATTGCACAGAAAGAGAAAGAATATGTTGGCAGAGCTGCAAAAGCTTGTCAAACCCCTTTTAATTGATCATCATTAAAATGGGCAAATTATCTTACTTGATTGCTTATACTCAAATTGAGTTTCACAATTTAGGACAATACAAATTTGAATAATACAAATAAAAATGTTCATGCTATGATCAGGCCATATAAAGACACTAATGCAATTCCTGATGGATAACCAAGAATGAAATTTTACATCATGTCATTATTTATCTAATACAATAAAAATCAAAGCAGATTTAAAAAGCTAACTGCACTCTGTGACACAACATATTGTAAAATCACCTGTTTAAAGCAATAACTTAAAACATCTGCCTTCTGTAGGATCTTAGACTCTTTGCAATACAAATTATCCACTTCTCTCCATTTATTGACCTTTCAGAGCACAACTACAGCATCATGTTTTTAAATACTTGATTCATGACAAAGTCTGAACTTTTTCTGTCCCATATCAATATCTAGCATTTTCTCTCTAACATCTTAGCCCCCCAATGTGGCACAATAAAGGTATTTTTATTCTATTTATTTTAAATCCTCTGGTAGATGTTTTTCTGTTGCTTTGCCCAGTTTTTCCCAAGCTGTCAGTCAGATGTTATCACATTTGGCTCTAGGATAAATTAACATTCAGGTAAGGGACTTCAACTAGTGGGAAGCAACAGTGTTCCTGCAGAACAAGCAGATTCATGAGCCCTTCACTTCATTGCAGCTGTCGTCTTTGATATGTTGTGCTTAGTTTTTAGCTAGATGTCATGATGCACACTTTTTTGCCAAATTTATCAAATTAACATTTTCCCTGAAGACTTGTGGTTTCTTCTGATGCTAATTTGTAAGCCTATGCTCCTACAATCCTTTAATAGAGAAAAACGCATGCCAATTGTTTCAAAGAAGTTTGTTTTGTCTGGTTCTAATTGCACCAACTTTACATTTGACCGCCATATATTGTAGTGGTGAGCAACCCCAATCTTTGACGGACAGACAACCCGTCCAGGGTGTAAATTACCTCTTGCCTATTGACTGCTGGAAACTGGACCAAGACTCCCAGCGGCCCTGCACAGAAAAGGGGGTAAATACAACGGATGGACTGGCAGGAGGCAGACAGAATCAGGTGAAAAGTCACATGAATGGAAAACAAAGTCAACAGGGGGGTTGCACAGTGAGGTCAACGAAGTCCAAGAGCACAAGACGAACGTTAACAACACAAGGAGCGGGAGTGGATGAAAACAGCTAGCCTACATACTGGGATAGCTGATCACTGGAGTGGAAACAGGTGAGTTCATTGACTAATGGAAACCAGCTGAGAGGGGAGCACTGAGCACTGAATTGAGACACTATGCCTGCACCATTTGTTTCCAGGCGAGGAGTTTACTGCAGCTCATGGATGTCCCAACTGGCCTGCGCAGATCAGTGCCAAGCAGCTCTGCAGATGCCCACTTCAGACTTCAAAACAGAGTTATATCAGATAAAAAAATTTTTTTTTAATAATTTTTAATTAACCCAGAAAATCAATAGAATGTTATAAATATTTGGCAGTTGAAGTGATCCCTTGTAGATTACCTTTTATTATTTCACCATTCTGTTATTAGCTGTCACTCTCGTTTAATACAATTCTTAATTAAAAAAAAAACTCATAGTTATTTGTTGCTTCATTAGTTCATGCTGAAAAAGAGTTGTTAGAGCCAACCATTACAAGGTCACGATCAATATTATCTTCAGATCCCTACACTGAATGTATGTGAGCTTCTCAGCAGAACAGGAGTATAGAGAGCTCCTTGCTATGCTATGAATTGTTAAAACCACCTATTCCAACTCCAGCCTCAGGTCCTCAAAACAAAAATCTAATCGACATAGATATAAAAACATGTGGGTTCATCTTTCAAAAATGTTGCACCTTGACTGTGGAATGAGCTTCCTTTGTTTTTACTTAAGAGCCTAAACTCCTTGTGAAAGCAGCTGAAGACATTCTTGTTTAAACGTCCTTGTCATTTTTCTTATAATATTTGAAAATAATATCGTTTTTGCTTTTAATTATCTGTATCATTTAAGTTGGTCTGTCTTTTAAACATTTGGTTTTATGTTTGTATTCGCTTTGCAAAGTGCTTAGTTATTTTTTAACTGTGAAATGTGCCATATGAATAACTTCACTTGCAGTACTTACATACTTTACTATAGGTATAAATTTTCAGCTTTTTTTTAGTCTTTGAAATTAGATAATAATGGTACAGGATTATTTGACCTAATTTAACTAACTGCATAGGATATGACAGAAAATGACGGCAATCCCCAAAGTGTGTCAGGTGATTGTCCTGAGATTTTCTGCGGTGGCTTCCAAGATGTTTTAATGACCCCCTCAAGTTTGTGAAGTCTGCTTGGAGTCAGTTATTTTGTGAAGCACATTGTCATTCTCTAACAGTTAAACGACATATTGTTTTCTAAGAGGGGAAACACTCCCACTGCAGTCCCTGAACTTTACTACTGCACTGTTTCAAGCACACAGTTCACATGGCTGTATAACATATCATTTTAGAGTCACACTAAAGTGATCACTAATGGCAAAATGTTTGCTTTCTATTTGTTCTGGAACCTCACTCCATCTCCAAATGGTCATTATCTATTTCTGGGTAATTCTGGCTAACTGTTTGAATTTGTTCACTAAAAGGAATTGCATGAGAGATAATAGCTCATCAGAAACACAAATTGCAAGGTGAGGGAAAACTAAACACACCATAACGCAAAAGAAATACTCAAAATATAAAAACCAGAACACACGAATATATTGAAAGTACAGAATGAACTCCAATGGACACAAAACTTCTCTAAAGCTCAAAGGACCTTGGTACTAACATCCTGAAATTCCGGACATTATGGACTTTGGGTTTCATTGTTACCTTGGTTTTTAGTTTTCTGTTTAGTCTTTAATCGTGTTTTATTAAGTTAATTCCCTTTGTTGCCTGTTGTGTTTACCTGGTTCTGTCAATTAGTTATTTTCCCTTAGTTCCAGTAAAATCAGCAATCAGACTTCATTGTATTGCATTCCAGTTATCCCCCTCCCTAACATTTAACCATATCTGTTCAAACCCTCCTTTGGAACATTTAACGCACAGATCTTTGTGTGCTTTACATGTTCTTTGCTGGGTTTCTCATTGTATATGGCCTCCACTGTTTTTTGTAAGTCTCCTAAATAAATTAGTTTGTCGTGATATTGCCTGCTTCCTGATGACATTTGAATCCCCAGCATCAACACACTGACACACTGACTTCTGTCTGTGATTCAGTTTAGAGTTTATATATTTAGAAACTGCATGTCCCAGAGTGTTATAAAAGAAAGACTTACCACATATGTTTCCTTTTAGGTTGGATAATTGTAACTCTTCATTATTAGGAAGTCCAAAGAAATTAATTTACCCAAACTGCTGCTGTAAGAATTCTGATGTAAATTCAAATGAAACACCTAGTTTCTCCAATTTTACCTTAACCTTCGTTGGTTCCCTAAAAAACCCAGTACATAAATATTCATACCTATGAAAATTAAGATTTAAATTATCTTCAAACTACCAAAAATGATGTTCTTTGTTAGCGAATAAGACATGCATCTTTTAAAAGAGAATAAAACATATTAAATGCAGTAAAAATTTTAATAATTATATATCTGTTTCATTTTAATAATTGTTTTATTTAAACATGGCATGTCAAAAATTGCTCTTTACAATAATTAATGGATTTACAGCAATTTAAACCTTTTTATAACAGAAACAGCTTTTTACATGTTTCCAATGGCATTTTTTTATCTGTGGTGATGAGCTGCAAGTCTTTGAGATTGTATGATCTCAATGTCATCACCCTAATCTTTTGCTCGAGACCCCTCTTATCTTTGACACAACCTTCTTTTCACTTCAGGTGAGGAACAACCTGAAGTGAAAAGTGAGTGGATGATACAAAGAAGTGGCCTCATATAACGTACGAGGACATTTTAACCTGTTTTGTGTCGTTACTTGGTGCGGACGGCTCTGCTGTACGACTTTACCGAAGCGAACCTCCGCAGTGAAAGAGTTGGATCGGTGTTAATAAATATCAACATGGATGACCTGGTATTCATGGAGGCTGATGTCTGTTCAAGCTAAAACTAGTCCGACGTTCACGCTGCTGGATTCTGACTGCATCAATCGGCTCTACGAGACCTCAGAGCGCTCTGATGCTGCGGCTCCAGGGAAAGCCTTCAGTCATGCAGCGGCGATTTATGGAAGGTAGGCTGATGAATTATCTGATTCAGAAACATACTGGCCGTTGGCTCGTTGTGATTAGATTGCTGGTCAGTTAATTTTGTAATGTTTGGGATTTAACTGATGTTATGAGAGGATATCAAAACATTAGCTTACCTGTCTCCTCTCCTCTTGATGTCTCCTGGTTTTGTTTTTTTATGGAACTTCGCAGCCCAGACACTTTTCTGGCGTCATGTGGTCTTTTGTTGGTCTTTTGTCCACAAAATGAAAAAAACATACGGTCGCTTCGGTGGTTTCTTCAGATTTTAAGCTTTTAACCACAGGCAAAGGGATTCCTCATTCTTCGGCTGAGGGTGAATGAAGTAGGGCGCCTCGTATCCACAGCTTTTGTACACGGTCGATGATTAAAACACTCCTGCTTCACGTAAACCTTTCTTTTACACCCGTTACTATGACAACCTCTAACCACACAAATGATCCCGGTCTTCCTCGAAGTCATAATGACGAGTAATTTGAGACGAAGTAGCCGCATGAGCCGCTTCTCAGATAGCTAAACACTGACAGGAAGTGAGCGGGCGGAAGTCTCGCCCAAACAAACGTCAACTCGCTGCCTCCATGTTTCCGTCAAAAATAAGGTGGATATGCACGCGAGAAAGCAACAACAAAAAACCGCGTGTCAACGTCAAATAAACGCAAGCAACGCAAGCATATCGAGTTAGCAAGCATTTCAGTTTAAAGTTCTTCCAGCATCGAATGTGACAGAAACAAGTTAGTTGTAACCACTGCCAAGTTAAACTTTGGTATTGAACATAAAATGGCAATGCTGCTCCCTGCTGTTACCTCAGAAATTGCCTGTTTTTGGTAGATTTTTTCCCCATAAAGAGAATTCCCTGTCAGTGGCAATAAGCTTTAATTTATTATTATTGCTATTTTTTGTTTTACATGTTTAAGTTGAGCTTTACACTAAATATGTGTTACTGATAAGTGCTACAAATGTTACAACACTTTTGTTCATATGGCAGCAGAACATTTAAATAAAAGTGCTCTTTACACTACTTTTGAATTCATTCTTGGAGTTTGTAAATACAATGCGATTAATCGCGATTAATCAGGGCGATTAATCGCGATTTAATATTTTAATCGTTGCCCAGCCCTAAAAATAATAAAGGTCTATCTTAATCAAATAATTGATTAATTGATTTATTAATTTATTAATGAAATGACTGTTTTATATGTACTCAACATACCACTCAACCCAAAATGTTTCCTATCATCCCTGGATGGAATGCTTACATAACTGATGTACTGTGTATAAAAGAAAATAGCTAAACATTAATCACCCTGGACATTGTTAGGAGGATGTTCAGTTGTTAATACAAACAGGGTTCAAACTTGGAAATAGTAAAAGGTTTACTTGTTTCGAGAGTGTCTAACAGAGAGTGGGAGGAAGGTATGAAGCTCCTCTTCTGGGGAACACACTCTGTTTTTGTCTGTGTTAAGACTAGGCTTAAAAGTCATTTTCACATTGGACCAGCGTGTTTTCCTTATCTGAAAACAGCTTTTTTGTATTTACTTAGTTTGTTTTTGATTGATATTCAAACTGGTTTTATATTCTTAAACATCTTAAACAACAAAACTAAGAGAGAAGATATTTCTAAGTGGGCCAATATTTTCCACAATACTTTACTGTATATTAATAAACTGAAGTCAACTGCTGTTTTGTTGTTTTGCACTTTCTTGTATGCATCCATGTAAAATCTCTCAATGTGAACAATAACAATTCTGAAAAGACTGACAACTGTGTAGATGTTTTCTTCCTATGAATATTTTTTTTCTAACTGTAAAATGATGGATTTTGGACTTAATTATTTGGAAATGCTCTTTTCATAATTTCCGGGCTCTGAGCAGGAACATTAGTTTTTGGTTTCTTTCCATGGATTGTGTTATAATGGGTGCTGGTCATTTCTCCTGCAGTGGATGTGTTAGGATTGCATCTCACTAAAGCTTGCACATGATGCATGAGTTGCACCAGTATGACGTAAGCTGATAAGGCCCATAAAGAGCGGCTCATTAATTGAAGCAACTGATTGCTACTTAATTATATTCATGGATCAAAAATCATATCAGTGTCGTTAAATGAAAATATTTTTTATCAGCATCAAAACCATTTGTCAATTATAATAACCTCTAACGACTGTTGGTGTGAGTGAGTGAGTTAGTTCTTTCAGCTTCTCCATAATTTGGGGGTCACTGCAGCAAGTCACTGCAACTTGCACATAGACCTGGCAGAGGTTTTATTCCAGATGCCCTTCCTGAGGTAACAGGGATTTGAACGTGGGTCCCCTGTATTAAAGACGCGGACTTAATCCCAGAGGGACTAACCTCTTACCGCTCTAAAGGTTTGTGCCTTATTGTTTGATCAAATATTGGACTGTGGTGTCAGCTCTCTTTGAAAATGGAGTTTGGACCACTGCTACATTGCCATCTCTGTCTCTGCATACATGAGAACCAAGTTGTAACCAATTAGAAAAACCTTTTGCTGGAATACAAGATGATTACAGTGATTTAGTTTTAGACAAAGTGTCTGAAGATTCTGTCTGTTTCTTAGTCAGTCCATCAATTTATCTCTCTCTATTTCCTTCTCGTTGCCCTGACTCAGGACTCACCACTACATAGAAGTCAGAAGAACATTTTGCCACGGCTATTTGACTAGCTGTTAGGAAAAACACATTCTACTGTTTTGAAAACCCTTTGCTTACCCTTTGAAGAGCATAGACAGAATTGTAAAACATTAGATACCATTCAAGATTCCCAAAAAAAAGCAGATATTCTTAGCAAAGGGTCATGGTTGCATTTAGTTAGAAATACTAAACTTCCAGACCAACATTAATTACTTTAAAGAGCATTGCTTTAAATGTGTTCACATTCATCTAAATAAACACTTTTACAAAACAGCTCTATAGCCATAAACAATGTGTGTAAACAATCTTAAGATCACAGTCTGCAAAGCGGGTAGTTATTAGTTCAATTCAATTAAATTACATTTTATTTATATAGCGCCAGTTAACAACACATGACATCTCAAGGGACTTTGCAAAGTCAAATTCAATCAAATCATACAGACAAACTGGTCAAAAAGTTTCCTCTCTAAGGAAACTCAACAGATTGCATCTAGTCTTGACAAGTAGCATTCACTCCTCATAAAAGAGTGTAGAGCTGCAGTGGACAGTGGAAACCACATTTAATTGTTTTAATTTTTGGTTCAATTTGATTAGTATTCATTTTTAAGATTTGTTCCTTTTAGATCAGTTTTTAATCAGTTTAGAAAGACACTGTCTCAATTGGGTAATGGGTGGGTAACAGTACAGAAGCTGAAGAGAGGTGTGTTAAACTACGGCTCTGCTTCCTGGTCTGGACCCTGGGTTGTCAGCATTTTGGAGAGCTAATAAATCTGGCCAGATTCCTAGAAAGAATAGCTGCAACATCCAAAGTAGGATGGATGCCGTCTCTTCGGACCAGGTTTTCCCCAATAAGACCAGCAGTTATCAATGCAGCCCACGTCGTTTTCAGAACACCACCTAGATTACCAGCGGTTGAATGACGACATGCGGCTAAACATGTCATCACTGGTCAGATCAGGCAGAAGACTAGAGAAAATTATGGAGTTCGACATTGTTTTAGCAAATTTACACACTAAAGCAACACTAACGTTAGTGACCTCCTATTGCCGTAACCGGATGTCAAAACCACCAGCGCTAATAATAATTTCATAATAATAATAATCTGCTCGGGTACTGCTGGAAGACCGCTACACGAAGCTAAAAAAAAAATCTACCACAAGAAAGTCCCTTGATTATTTTTGGTCACATCAGGGGTCATAATCAATGAAATGTTATGAGGGTTGTCTGCCCCAAATGGGAATCAGAACCAAAACAAATTCAAGTATAGTGTAATGCAAAGACTTTAGATAACATACACAGTTAAATCGGCACATTAAAACTTCCATAAAACATGAAAACATGGGAGAACAATGAAAATAAAGTAATAAATCATGGTTTTAGTACATGGATAGAGTTTCTTTGTGGGTAAAATGGAAGTAATACAGGACAAAAGGGCAGTCCATCAGTATGAAATTGGGTAGCTTAAGGCAAAGAGAAAAATTGACCTGGAGTCATTAAAACAGCCTTGAATTGTGTACAGCAAGGGTCTGGAACCTGCGGCCCCGGAGCCCCTTGTGGCTCTTTGGAACTTTGACACTGGCTTTTAATAACTTTGGCCAGAAAGGAAAGAACTAACCAATGAGTTTAAATATAGATACAGTAACAAAGATAGATTTTACTAGTTTTTTTTTCTATTTTTATGCAATAATCACATTATATTTCTGCAACAGACTTACATTAAAAGCATCAGTAATATCTTTTCTAGATCCATTTTTCTGTAATTACATTAGTTACTACATAATTTTCTTTTCGAAACATAACATCCCATAGGAAAAATTTATCCATCCTGCCAAATTAAGTTTTTTTATTTTAACATCTAAAAATAGAAAACAAGATGATGGTTCCTTTAAAATGATAACAAATTACCTTTCATAGATATGTATTAAAATTATAAGTTGCCTTTTTTGAAAGGTCATGTAACATTTGTGGCTCTAACCGAGTTTTAATGAGGTGGACTGAGGGCAAAACTAGGCCTTTGGATTTTTAAAGGGTACAAACTGAGAAATTACTTGCTTTGCAATAGTAATCAGAATCAGATATACTTTAATGATACCTTAATTACATTCAATCGCTAATTATGATGGCTATGAAAACATTTGAGGTGTATCTATGTCTTTCGAATGGTTTCGCTTTTTATCTTTGACTTTATGTTCAGTAAATAATGACACAGTGGGCTATCTCATGTGTTTATGTTTGCTAATGTGGGCTTGCATGAAAGAGCGTTAATGAGGACTTTAATCCTCTCGGCTTTGTTCAGGTCACGTAAGCTGTCAAGTCGCTGCATGGATTCAGAGAGAGGGTCAGAAGAATTTCTTTGTGTCAGCAGAGCGACGTAGTTAGTTTCCAAGTTCCTGAGCCATAGATTGACACTGGACTGTGTGAGGGTGTGTATATGCCTATGTGTGTATTTGCACTGCTATTTAAAGTCTAGTCTGTGTTACATTTTTTCTAAGATGAATGGGTTGCACAGCTTTTTTTCCACCACTGCACACAAACATGTTTATGAACACACTGTGAAACAGCCTCAGGACCTAACCCGTGTCAGTTTGAAGCTGGACAGGATCTCACTTGACAAGTTATGACAGAAGCCATAACATGATATCATCAGACTATCAACAAAAGACTGACTCTTGTCCTCTTTGACAAATATACAGTTACTAACAAACTATGCCTGAAAATGTTACCAGTTTATAAAAAGAGAGGTATTTTTTCAACAAAACACAATAAGATAAATCATAGAGGGTAAAAAAAAAAAAGAGATGCGGCAGCATATTGGTATAATAAGTGGTTTGCTTTCATCTGTGGAGTGCACAATGCAGAAATGCTTGTATTGTCTGAGCAAGGAAACAATGAGAAAAAGAGCCTATCTTGATTGAAGGTGGGCAAGGTTTTAAAGGAGGTAGCAGAGTCCAGGTGTCTCAATTACTCCCATTGTCTGCCTCCACCGACTGCTGCAGCATATAAATAGCACACATATAGATTGGAGACAAGAGCAGGCCAGCACCTACACCCATTCACAGCTATAACATAGAATACAGATGCACCTTGCAAACTGACACAATCCTGGCTTCAGGTGATAACCTCTTGTCTCTCATACAAATATTCTGGCTTCTGCCTCCAGCTGATGCAAAACAAAAACAAAACAACTTTGTTCAACACTTTCATATTTGTGAACTTATTTTTTGTAAAGTAAGGCAATGCATTTAATGGAAAGCAATATGTGTCATGATTTGTCTTTGGATGAACCCGGACACAGCACGCACACACAGAGCTAGTTCTTGAAGTGAGTTTTATTGCACAGAATGATGAGTGAATGACGAGAGGAACCAGAGTCTTTATGGACGGAGGTGAAGGGTGCGGAAGCTGGCTGGCAGGAGGAACACGGGGAGACTGACCCGGAGGTGACTCGGGAGCGAAGGACCTGAAGGCGTTGAGCAGAGTTACAGAGCTGAAGACCGTGGAGCAGAGTTGCGGAGCTGAAGTCCTTGGAGCAGAGCTGCAGAGCTGAAGTCCTTGGAGCAGAGCTGCAGAGCTGAAGACCGTTGAGCAGAGCTGCAGAGCTGAAGACCGTTGAGGCAGAGCTGCAGAGCTGAAGACCGTTGAGGCAGAGCTGCAGAGCTGAAGACCGTTGAGGCTGCTGTAGACTTCACCGTGTAGCTGAGAGGATTCTTGGAGGTGCAGATTGGTGCGGGTGCAGGAACTCTGGCAACCAGACGTGGGAAGATCTCTGGACAGAGGCGCAACAGAGGATGAAACAGACTGAGACTGAACGGGAGTGAACACTACGGGCCGGCAACGAGAGCAGAGAGAGGTATGCTTAAATAGGGGTGGGACCAGGTGGAGGCAGTTGCGGGTTAATTGCAGCCTGACAGGTGGAACCCATCAGGCTGCGCATTAACGAGAGAGAGGGAGAGAGGCTCAGCATGCAGCCCTCACGCTGCATCCTGACAGTACCCCCCCCCCAAGGCCGGACACCGGACGGCCCAGAATCTCCACGCTGGGTGGGTGGAGGGGGCCTAGGAAGGCGGGCAAGAGTCAAACTGAGAGACCAAAAAGCCAGCAAGCACCAAAGGGACCAGAGAACACTAGGGGAACCAAAAGGACCAGAGAACACTAGGGGACCCAAAGGGGTCAGAGAACACTAGGGGACCCAAAGGGGTCAGAGAACACTAGGGAAACTAAAGGGGACAGAGAACACTAGGGGAACCAAAGGGGTCAGAGAACACTAGGGGAACTAAAGGGGTCAGAGAACACTGGGAACCAAGGAGCTAGAGAATACAGGGGACCAAGGAGCTAGAGAACACTAGGGGACCAAGGAGCTAGAGAACACTAGGGGACCAAGGTGCTAGAGAACACTAGGGAACCAAGGAGCTAGAGAACACTAGGGGACCAAGGAGCTGGAGATCACGGGGGAAACCCAAGGAGCTAAAAACACTGATGTGCCGGAGCACGACTAGGGCGTGGCACATCAGGGAAAGGTCCGAGCGCTTGACAGCGCCGGGGGAAAGAGCAAGCGCTTGACAGCGCCGGGGGAAAAAGCAAGCGCTTGACAGCGCCGGGGGAAAGAGCGAGCGCTTGACAGCGCCGGGGGAAAGAGCGAGCGCTTGACAGCGCCGGGGGAAAGAGCGAGCGCTTGACAGCGCCGGGGGAAAGAGCGAGCGCTTGACAGCGCCGGGGGAAAGAGCGGGCGTACACAACGCCAAAAGGGAAGGATCGGGCGTACACAACGCCAAGGAACGGGCGTACGGAAACGCCAAGGAACGGGCGTACGGAAACGCCAAGGAACGGGCGTACGGAAACGCCAAGGAACGGGCGTACGGAAACGCCAAGGAACGGGCTCAAGGAAACGCCAAGGAACGGGCTCAAGGAAACGCCAAAGGGAAGGAACGGGCGTATGGAAACGCCAAGGAACGGGCGCGCACCACGCCAAAGGGGAAGGAACGGGCGCACACACGCCAAAGGGGAAGGAACGGGCGTACACAACGCCAAAGGGGAAGGAACGGGCGTACACAACGCCAAAGGGGAAGGAACGGGCCAACAGCAGCGCTAAGGAAGGTAACGGGCGTATGAAACGCCAAGGGGGAAAGGACAGGCGGGCTGACACGTCAGAGCTCAACAGTGCAAGAAAACACTGGAGCACAATAACGTACAGAGACACCGGGGGAAAGGAAAGGGCGTGCGAAAACGCCAAGAGCAAGGAACGGGCGTATGGGAACGCCAAAGGCAAGGAACGGGCGTATGGGAACGCCAAAGGCAAGGAACGGGCGTATGGGAACGCCAAAGGCAAGGAACGGGCGTATGGGAACGCCAAAGGCAAGGAACGGGCGTATGGGAACGCCAAGGGCAAGGAACGGGCGTATGGGAACGCCAAGGGCAAGGAACGGGCGTATGGGAACGCCAAGGGCAAGGAACGGGCGTATGGGAACGCCAAGGGCAAGGAACGGGCGTATGGGAACGCCAAGGGCAAGGAACGGGCGTATGGGAACGCCAAGGGCAAGGAACGGGCGTATGGGAACGCCAAGGGGGAAGGTACGCCGGAGGGTGAGGGAAGCGCTGGGGCCCAAGGGACGAGATCGCCAGGGCGTGAGGGAAACGCCGGGGCGCAAGGGAAGCAACTCGCCGGGGCGTGAGGGAAACGCCGGGGCGCAAGGGAAGCAACTCGCCGGGGCGTGAGGAAAACGCCGGGGCGCAAGGGTAAGTAACTCGCCGGGGCGTGAGGGAAACGCCGGGGCGCAAGGGAAGCAACTCGCCGGGGCGTGAGGGAAACGCCGGGGCGCAAGGGAAGCAACTCGCCGGGGCGTGAGGAAAACGCCGGGGCGCAAGGGTAAGTAACTCGCCGGGGCGTGAGGGAAACGCCGGGGCGCAAGGGAAGCAACTCGCCGGGGCGTGAGGGAAACGCCGGGGCGCAAAGGAAGAGATCGCCGGGGCGTGTGGGAAACGCCGGGGCGCAAGGGAAGCAACTCGCCGGGGCGTGAGGGAAACGCCGGGGCGCAAAGGAAGAGATCGCCGGGGCGTGTGGGAAACGCCGGGGCATAAGGGTAAGATTGCCGGGGCGTGAGGTAAACGCCGAGGCAGAACGGCCGCACACAGCGCCAAGGGGAAGGTATAGGCGTACTGCTATGCTAGGGTTCAACAACGTACGGAAATGGTGGAACACAACTAGCATACAGAAAAGCCAGGGAAGAGGACAGGCGTGTGGAAACGCCAGAGGAAGGTACAGGCGGGCCATGACACTAGGGCTCTACAGCGTATAGAAACGCTGGAGCACAACTGGTGTATGGTTACCCCTGGAGAAAGAACTGACGTATGGGAACGTCAGGGGAAGCAAGAACGAAGGCGTCCTAACACGCGAGGGAACACGAACAGAGGGCGTCCTAACACGCCAGGGAACACGAACAGAGGGCGTCCTAACACACCAGGGAACACGAACAGAGGGCGTCCTAACACGCCAGGGAACACGAACAGAGGGCGTCCTAACACGCCAGGGAACAGGGAATGCGCCGAGCAGCAACTGGCCGATCGCACCAGAGGCTCAGCTGGCGACATGGGAGCGCCGGAGGGCTCTGGTGGCGGCTTGCATGCGCTGGGCAGCAACAGGCGGGTGCGCCAGAGGGCTCAGCCGGCGACTAGAAGCGCCGGAGAGCTCTGGCAGCGCCTAACCACAGAAGGAGACCAAACAAGAGGACTAGGCTAGGGAAACAATGGACTACTACACTAAGACAGGGACTACTAGACTAAGACAGAGGCTACGAGACTAAGACAGAGGCTACGGGACTAAGACAGAGGCTACGGGACTAAGACAGAGGCTACGGGACTAAGACAGAGGCTACGGGACTAAGACAGAGGTTATGGGACTAAGACAGGACTCGAGAGGAACTACAGGGGCTAGACGAGAAAACCAAATAAACCAGAAAACTCGGAGGGGAACCGAAACCTAGAACTAAACTATAAAACAAAGCAAAAACAGGAAGACGAGGGCTGGTTCAGCTAAAACAAATGAAAAACTAGATAACTAAAGCTAGAATTAAGAACACGGGAAAAACAGGAAATCTAAGGTAAATAACTAGAATTTAGATGCACAACGCAAGACTAAAGGTAAACCTAGAACAATAGAACTGAGCAGAAAGAAAATTAAACCCAAAGCAAACAGAAACTCAACTACTCTAAAGAAAACAAAAAAAACTCCTAAATAATTCTAAAGTACAAAAGAACCTAGGGTAACCAAAACCATGGTTAAACCTATATGAATTTTCTGAAAGCAGAACAACCAAACTAAAGAACTCTAAAGGAACACTGGAAAACTGTAAAACCAAAGAATGTTGAGTAACTCAAAACCTCGGGGTCAAAATAACTCAAAACAACAACAACTGAAACTGGAGAACTAGATGTCTAACTAAGAACGAGAATCTGGAAAACAAATCCGGAAAATAAAGCTAAACTAGGAAACTAAAGATCTAAGGCAGAAACTTGAGCATGGAGACAGGAACTAGGGATCGCAGGCAGGAACTGGAGACACAGACAGGAAGTCGAGAGCGGGGATCTTGAGACGCGGACAGGAAGTTGAGCACGCAGACAGGAACTGAGGTGGGGCGGATCCTACCAGCTTCCGCACCTAGGCTCTGTGCGTGCTCGGGTTCATCCTTTGGCCGGCCCGTAATTGTCATGATTTGTCTTTGGATGAACCCGGACACAGCACGCACACACAGAGCTAGTTCTTGAAGTGAGTTTTATTGCACAGAATGATGAGTGAATGACGAGAGGAACCAGAGTCTTTATGGACGGAGGTGAAGGGTGCGGAAGCTGGCTGGCAGGAGGAACACGGGGAGACTGACCCGGAGGTGACTCGGGAGCGAAGGACCTGAAGGCGTTGAGCAGAGTTACAGAGCTGAAGACCGTGGAGCAGAGTTGCGGAGCTGAAGTCCTTGGAGCAGAGCTGCAGAGCTGAAGTCCTTGGAGCAGAGCTGCAGAGCTGAAGACCGTTGAGCAGAGCTGCAGAGCTGAAGACCGTTGAGGCAGAGCTGCAGAGCTGAAGACCGTTGAGGCTGCTGTAGACTTCACCGTGTAGCTGAGAGGATTCTTGGAGGTGCAGATTGGTGCGGGTGCAGGAACTCTGGCAACCAGACGTGGGAAGATCTCTGGACAGAGGCGCAACAGAGGATGAAACAGACTGAGACTGAACGGGAGTGAACACTACGGGCCGGCAACGAGAGCAGAGAGAGGTATGCTTAAATAGGGGT
Organism: Fundulus heteroclitus; assembly: GCF_011125445.2. Classification (NCBI taxonomy): domain Eukaryota; kingdom Metazoa; phylum Chordata; class Actinopteri; order Cyprinodontiformes; family Fundulidae; genus Fundulus; species Fundulus heteroclitus. The sequence goes on along the minus strand of NC_046363.1, from coordinate 22,768,797 downwards.
GGGACCAGGTGGAGGCAGTTGCGGGTTAATTGCAGCCTGACAGGTGGAACCCATCAGGCTGCGCATTAACGAGAGAGAGGGAGAGAGGCTCAGCATGCAGCCCTCACGCTGCATCCTGACAATATGACTCAGGAAATAACTTATATGCACATGTTTTTAATTATTATTCTTTTCTTCTTTATTATGGAGACAGGTTGGAAAACAAAAGTTAATTTATTGAAATGTAACTGTCACGAAGTAAGGTTGTGGGTCCTGTGATGTGTATGTCCACTAAAGGGTTTATTAAGATTTTTTCAATTTAGGTTCCACGAAGTAACTATTAGTGACTCGTCTCTTAGAAGATGGAGCAGTGGATGTCTAAACAAATACAGTAGCCACACAGGGACAACTATTTAGCAAATTTTAGCAAATCAAGACTTTAAAATCGAAAGATTATGAGTCAGTTCCAATACTTTTAGATATGTTGCCATTTCCTCAACTGAACAACGCAACACACAATCATGCATGCTGAAGGTACTGGCTCTGCTGACCCACCTAATCAGCTACAGCTTATCTGTCAATGAAAGGTGACCAGGGATTTGCTTCGTTAGTGCTGTCAAGAAAAGCACAGTAACGTGATGTTATTGCACAGCACACCAGTTAAAAATCTTTCAATTTGAATGCACAACACTGTGACATTATCTCAATGCTTCCATTTAGAAGAAATCATGCACATAAAATCTGCATCTGTGTGTTTGTGAACTAATCTTTCAGAGCTGATCACATCGGTTTTCAGAAACTTATTTTTTGTTTTTTTTATTTAAGAGTTGCGTGAAAGGCTGAAAATACAGTTCATGATGTGATTTGTTGTTGTTGATCCTCATTAGCTGAATGAGCCAACATTCTCAAAGCTCAACCATAGTATCAATGTCTTTCTTGTCCAACTCATAATCATTGAATATACAGGTTTGTTTTTGATTGTTTGTTTTTTTTGGCAGATTGCCACAATCAAGGAAGCAAAAAACGTTGAATACGATTTAAAAATTGAATTAGTACCTGATTGGCTAAAATAAGCACCAAGCCTCCGGACACCGAGGACCACTAACGAACCAGAGGCGCCAGGCATCATTGGGGATCAGGAAGGGGGGGGAGGCGGGGGGGGGGGGTGTACTCCCAACCTAGTGGAGACCTGAGATGTCACAGGAGATTGGGCAGTCCAAACCCATCCTTACATAAAGGCAAACAGAAAACCAGGTAAACAGTCACATTCAGACGCTTCCACAATAGAGCCCCCACATCATACACGATTACTCAAAGAAGGAAAGAAAGAAAGAAGGAAAGAGTTTTTGAGTTTAAAATTGCCTTTACTACACATTCCAACAATAAATAAAATAAAAATAATGTTAATAAAATAAAGAAAATAAATCAAAAAGCAAAAACTAAAGATTCGTCATCCACCGAACACAAAACACCATTAACACCCCATACTTACAAAGACATCCATGCTCTTTGTCAACTTAAAAAACTCAAATTCCACACAAACACAAGCAATTATCAGTCTCTGAAATAAAACATGAGCATCTTCCGTTTTATGCCCCTTAATTTTATTCTTTCTTGATATCCATATTGCTAGTTTTGCCATTCCAGAAATTTAATTTAAAACCACATGAACAGATTTCTTCCTTGCACAATATCGTGGACCATAAATAAAAATACAGTTAGAAAACTGTACACCAAAACCACAAACAAACTATCCAAAAGAACAAAAAGAGGATTCAATCTTGAACATTTAACAGAAATATCATGCAAAGTTACCTCCTGCAAACAATAAGGACAGTTAACACTAGTGTCAGGATTGAGGTGTGCCAGGTACCTGTTTGTAGCTATGGCCCCATGTACAATCCTCCACTGGAGGTCACCCACCCGTTTTTCAATAGTGGGTTTGTATAGGGACCGCCAACAGCCTCTTGGGGTAGAGCTGGTGTCAAATAACTCAGTCCACTTCGACACCCACACCTCTGCCACAGAATGTAAATTCAGAACCTTCACACAAATATTGTAGAAAGCCTTCTTTCCGATGCCTTCAAAATTACCTAGTGGCGAAACCTGAAAGGACAACAGCTTTTCTGGCTCATCTCGCAATTGATCCACTACAGGAGAGACAATTATGGAGGGAAACACATATACATACTCGTCATCCTATTGGTCAAAACGAGTACTATCAGCAGCAAATGCTCTGACAGAGTCTGGCAGAGAAGCACAGGCTTCTTCTTTCATCCTTGACAAAAGCCTGTTGGATCGCACATCAAGACGCACAGTTAGGTCGGACACAGATAACTTCATCAGATGACCCAGCTTCACACATCCCACTTCTCTCATCTTAGATCTTAAAGTAACAGACGACAGCAGCTGTGACGAGATGAAATTGTTTTCAAACAGAGGTTCTTCAAAGATCCACATCGCTGGTGTTGTATCAGCCGTCCTCTCAAAAGTGAAAATCTGCCAGGCATTTAATACCGATTGGTAAAATGGAGAAACGCCAGTTAAGTCCAAGGATCCTTGTCGGAACAAAGAGATGTTTATAATATCCAATACATCCTGCTTTCCTTAAAAGAAGACGTGCCGTATTCAACCATGGTAATCCAGTACCATATAACAGTTTATGTGCTGTTTAAAGCCTGAAAGCTGCAATCTGTGAGGTGATGTCTACAAGTCCTTGTCCTCCCTCCTGCAGTGGTAAGTACAGGGCAGCAGCTCTCACCCAGTGTCATCCAGACCAGAAAACATCCATTAGAGTCCTTTGAAGACGTTGTATGAGAGATGTCAGTTTATGCCAAAGGGCCGAAGCAACCAAGTTATTAACCACCAGAACCCTTCCTCTGTAAGACAACTGACGCAGCAGCCATTTCCATTTGGATAGTCTGACACACACTCTCTCCATGACACCCTCCCATTTTTTTTCCAAAAAAGTATATTTCTCTAAAAAAAAGACTAAACATGTTTAAGTGTATCAGTCTTACATCCCAATCCCACTGTTTTGAAACCTCTGGCAAGTTTCCCAAAACGCTGGAGTTTTTTCTCCAACAAGCCATTCGGAATGAATTACCTGAAGTAATAACCCGGGTGGAGGGCACTACAAGCAGGGAATTTTTGTAAATACTGTCCGCCTAATGTCACTCCGCTGACAATCAACTCCCTTATTCATTCTTGAAGCGTAACCTAAATTGATGTGACCCACAATATCTCCAACAGCCAGGAGAACCGTCTCAACTGGGATTGACGGGTCAGGCTGAATCTGAATCCCATTCCTCAAAGGCAGGGGCGGCACCCCTGAAGACGCCATACCCGCAAACAAAACGCATTGCAAGCGCTAATAAAACCAAAAGAATCCCAATACGTAGAATCAGTACAAGAAAGAATATTAGAAACATAACTCATAAAAGGAAAAGATCGGAAAAAACTGTTACAGACAACTCTTCCACTCTCTATCAGACTCACCACATGCAGCCTCCCCATGCAGAAAGAAAGAAAGAAAGAAAGGTGTTAGGCTCGGAACAGGTGGACCCAGTATTCAAGGCAGACAAACAGTTCGAGTTTAACAGTTTATTGATATCAGACCCGGAGCGGAAGACGTCAGCTTTCTCAGCGGGATCCTCTGCAGGAGGAGACAGCAGGTTAGTGACCACGCTTATCTGGGAGTGTTTGCACACAAACGTGTCGATCACTAACCTGGTCTTAATGTCCAGTTCAGATCCAGTAGATCTCAGGTGGCGGGTCGTTAATCCGGTACGGATAACCGTGAGGGCGAACGTGAGCAGGATGAGCCGTAGAGCGAAGCCAAAGACGAAATCGGGGACGTGGTCGAAGGTCGGAGCCAGGAGATCAGAGAACCAGTGAGGTACCGAAGGATAATCCAGGGCGGAGTCAGGTCACAGTTCCAGGTTCGATACACAGAGGGCAGAGGTCCAGCGGGTAGTCAGGTCAGGCAGAGGTCAGATCGGGCAAACAGAATCAGACGGGAACAAGCAGGCTTAGAGGTCGAAAGGCAAACAGGTCAGGATCATGAATTAGAATAACAAACGCTGGAATAAGTCTCACACAAGGGTCGAAATAAACTGCCACTGTTATCTTGTCTTGGAGCTGGTTAAATACTAGAGAGGACAGGTGGAACAGATCTGAAGTAATGAGGAATGGGTGGAGCTAAACAGGTGTGGGACATGAAAGAGACAAGACAATAGTGCCAAAATCATGACAAAAGGAAGAAAGGAAGGAAGAAAGAACACGCACTCATGACACACATTCCATACTACCAGGCCCAGGCACCCCAAAGGGGTATCCAGCCCCCAGAGCCAGGAGGTGAAGCCAATCATTGGGATGGGGGGGGGGACTACCATCAAAACCCCAACCAGGTAGGTTGGGGTTTTGATGGTGACATACTCCGGCCCAAACCCCCACCTCAATCCTAGCTGAATGACCCATGGGCCTACTTTGATCTAAAACACTGACTGATGGGTCTCAGCTGAGAAGGTGGATACAGGTAATCCAATTTAACTTTGCATAGTGATATGTACAATGTTCCACTAAGAAAACTGTAAAAGGCTCAACAAGGGTTTCTTGTAAAAGCGTGACTGTTTACTATCTTCTAATTTGATGTTGTATCCTGCAGATATGAGCAAATCCAATTTCAGTTACTTTAAATAGGTAAAGTTTGACTAGCTGTGAGGTGACCACTCTGAGGATGTTTTTCATTTTCTACAAACTGACTGTGACACAACATTTTCTGCTAAATGTAAGGCAAGTATTGGGAATCATTTTGAACAACCATGCTTAAAAAAACATAAATTATGCCCTTTAAGCTCAGCTCAAACAGATACTGGTTTTCAGTTGGCAGACTCTTAAGGCTTACTATACTGTAATCCATCACCAGGAACACTAATTCAGCACTATTTTTTAATTTATGTCTGATACTGCATTCCTGACTCTTATACAATAATTTGCATATAAATGACACTGACAAGAAAGTGACTGATACAAATTTATATAGGCTTGATGATTAGATAGGTCACACAGCAAGTTCATTCTATCATCTAACTGAATTTTAAGGAAAATCTTGATTCAACCCATTTGAAAAAAATAAAGTGAGCATAACAGCATGGATGCAAGCACACACTTTGTTAAAATAAAAGCAGTAGTGATCTATTTCTACAGACTGCTTTACAGTGGCATAGTGAATAGGCTGCAGTGGCTCAAGAGTCAAGGTAAACATTAAGCCAGTCCGAGTGATTCACAGTTTGACATGTTTCCTAATGCTTTCCTAAAGCGTATCCTTGTAAAAGAGATTGACCTGATTGTATATTATGTTCTGATGGTGTAAGGAGCATTCTTCATGTGTCCCTGTAGTGTTTGTTTCACTGGCTTTCTCCTTTTGTTTTAACTCATCACACCCGTCTAATAGCTCATCCCCAAGGGTAAAGGAAGATTGTCAGAGTTTTAAGTCATGCTATTCCCGACAAATGTCCAGTGGGAAACCACAAAAGACATGGTGACACACAGACTGTACAGATATTTGGAGGAAACCGACGAGAGGGAGAGCTTTACAACTGTTAAACAATGAACAAAGGTGTATGTATCTCCTGCATGATTAGGCAAAAAATTTAGAAAAAAAGTGTTGCATGTCTGAGAGGAAAATGAAAGAAAAAAAAGAGAAGATTCAGTTATTAAATCAGGATACACTTCTAGCAGGCAGCCTATGAAGGAATGTAAGTTCCCCCCTATCTCATCCTCTCCACGCTATCCTCTGCTTTCCATACAGGAGTGGCAGATAATTAAAAGATAGAGCGATAGCACAGAAGGCCACTGGGACCTCATATTCTGTCCTTTTCTTCTCTGACATAATTAATACAGGGGCTTTTGTGAAAATATTCACATGATTTATCATACTGCAGTTTTAAGACGTTATGTCATGCAAAAAAATCATGTAGAGATGAGAAGACTTTGCTGAAAATCCATAAAAAGATTACTGGTTTAAAATTGAATATTTTACAAGCACAATCAGGACAGCTATTTAATTGCTTAAGGCATCTAATTAAGAGATTCATTGTTTTATTATTGTCTCAATTTAAGCAACGCAAACTCCTGAGGCGGATAGTTACTCTGGTTATTAATTTTCCTGCTGTATTATGACCACCTTAATTGCCATTCTTGTTCCGTTTAAGTAAACCTACTGTATATTAGTTTATTGCTACAGAAACACTCACTTTGGCTTGTAATTTGGAAACAAAAATTAAACAATGCTCTAGTCCATTTTGAGTTCAAATAAATCCCTTGTAGGGTTCAGGATATTTTTTAGTCACTGTTCCTCTATACCATTTTCATGCTCTTTTGCTAGAAGAGAACCCCGTTTAAATTGTGTGGTTTTAGTGAAGTCCTTTGTTTTTGTGATTTTCTGGTCTAAAGCACTGCTTTGTGACATGAACACTTCTTTGCATTCAGGGCAGTGGCAAATGCAACTACTTCAAAGAAGTTATAAGAACGGTGTAATGATTATTCTTTATACACCACTTTGTAAGAGAAGGCCTAGAGACATGCAGGCTTGACTGAATGTCTTTAGTCCACCTCTCTAAAATGAACTCATTCATTTGTTCAACTACTTTCTGACTTCACAGAGCTCTACCAATCTAAGAAAGCTTTTGCCCTAAATGCCTTGGTATATGGCTGAACGCGCTTGTTTGTTCCCATCTTTTTACTATTTGCATAGGAGTGGTAGCCCAATGGTTAAGGAGCTGGGCATTTGTGTCTTGGTGAGGCTGCAAAGGTTGTACCACTCAGTGTCAGCAGCACACCTGCTCCCTGAGGGATGGATTAAACACAGAGAAAAATTGGTGGTATTTATTTATTTATTTTTATTTATTTTATTCTCAGCATCTACGAATATCCAGATTAAACAGAGATGCATACCTTTGTATTGTCTTTCCACCAGAAATGAATTGCTATAATGAATTGCATAGATCCATTGCATAGATATGCATGAAAGTCGCAGTTATCAGTCTTCAAAATGTATAACAAACATCAAATTCAGAAGGGATCACTTTACAAACAAATTGTGCGAGCAATGTTATGTCATTACCTCATTAACTATTGAAGATTTTACACCATATGCTAAAAGCTGGTCTGTACCTGAAGCAAAACAGAACTTGTTATCTTCTTCCTAAGAGGTGGTAGGATAATTTAGGCGTCTGCTGCAGTAAACGCCAACTTTGTTGATCAGTGGCAAGGAAGAAAAAGTGGAGTCAAAGAGTAAACATATGAATTTCTTGGTCTAACTTCCAGCCATTACTTTTTTTTTTTTTTCAACTTCCAGCCATTACTAATGGTATATGGAGTGAAATTGTACTTTTGTAGTGACACTCATCACTGAAAGTGCTATATACTAGAGCCACATTCACCCTATCACAATTACAAATACACACATTCATTAACTGGTTATTTTGCAACTTGTGGTTAAGTACCACACCCAGTGGTTCGTCAATATGACATGTTGCTGTAGTGGAAGCAGGAATTTAACCCACAACCTTGACTGTAAGACAAGTACTCTTACAATTGAGCCATGGACCCACTTAAAGGCCATAATCATCTTTATCATCTTTTAATCATCATTGAAACGTACAATCCAATTAAATTTGTTCCCTGCATTTAACCCTTCCCCTTGGGGAGCAGTGGCCTGCCACTGTGCAGCCCCCGGGGAACAATCTGGAGTTGAGGGTCTTGCTCAGGGACCCAGAGTGGCAGTCTGTGGGAGTTGAACACAGAACCTCCAGGATGCATCACTAACCCAAAGATGGAGCGAGTTACAGTGATCCACCCTATATGTAGAAAATCCATGAATGACTGTTTCAAAAGCTGCCTTGATATAATTGGCTTTACTTTTGGCCAAATATCTTACATGAAAAAAGATAGATTTTACAACCCTCCTAATCCAGTTTTCAGGTTTAAGATCGACATCCACTTTTGCACCCAGATTTGGGCCTAACATACGGTGCCAAGAACCAAGATCTATGTTGGAGGTCTCAGATGTGTCACCAAAAACCATCACTTCTGTTTTTTTGCTCCTTCCAATGTAAAAAGTATGTGTTTTTACATATGTTTAGTACATTTGAACTGTGAATCTAATAAGAACCCCTTGGCTTTTTTAAGAGGGAGATAAACCTTTACCGTCCACATAACAGTGACAGGAAACTCTGTTTCCTAAAAATAGACACAACGAGAAAAGCAGAGGTCTTAACACTGACCCCTTTGGGACCCCACACTGAAGGGAAGCAGCAGAGGACACAAAATCACCAAGTTTGACTAAGAAAGTTTGCTCTTCCAGACCTGAATCACTGCAATGCAGTAGTCCCGTGTCCAACACACTGTCCCCCAGACACTGCTCCAAATGAGAAATAAAAATGTTATGATTAACTGTGTCAAAGGCAGCAGTTAAATCTAGAAGCATAATGATAATAGTCCCCTGAGTCAGTTGCTTAATGTTAAAAACTCTTACAGGGGCAGATTTGGTGTAGATGATGTAAACGTCAGGTTTTATTTTTCCATGGTGCGGCAACAAACACGAAGGCAGGTAAACGGTTTAACAGATTGATTGAAACGTTAGAGAAGTGAAAGCAGGGAAAATCGGTGGTGGGGGGGGTTGTGATTTTGGGCTGACTGTAAATAGAAAATCAAGATGGTTACACACCAACAGCAAGCAGGTAGGCAGAGAGTTTTTTGGTGGACCTGACTTCACCCGGTACGGGTGTGACAGGAACACAGAGCTCTGTGGCTGACAGTCTGAGTGGTGACTTGTTTATAATCTTCTGGCGTAGGAGAGTGGACGAGCAGACGATTGTCCGGCTGGAGAGCTGAATGATGTTTGGTCCGTACTGGAGTGAGGGTTAGCAAGAGTTCCAGGAATGCTCGTGAGCACTGGGCTGGCATGGCTTGTTAGGGTTCCTCTGAGAAAGCAGGAACTGGATGAGGGTCTGACAACGAAACATAGGTATTTGCTTGAGAAGAACAAATGCTCCGATGCCTTTCGGTTGACTCCTGCGCCTGTGACCGTAGCCTGTCAGTTATATCCCACTGGAGAAAAGAGAGAACTAACACAAAACCACCACACAGATCTATGAAACTGACATTAAAACTAGATGGAAAACCCTCTAAAACACCATGTTCTTCTAAAAATGCCATGAGTTGCTTGAAAACCTTTCAACATTTTATTTAAAATACCAATGATGAGCTCGCACAGGGAAAAAAGAAAACTAGGCAATTTCTCTCTAACAGCCAGAGCGGATCAAGAAATGCATAAATCTGTTATTATTTAATTTTGCCCACTCTAGTCTCATTTGTGATTTTGGGCTCTGGACAAAAAGAAGAAGTCTGCTTTCAATTCAAAGAGTTTGAGCTATGAGAAGTCAGGAAGGAAATCTAAAGGAGACAATCAGGATCTGGCAACGAATAAAGCACAGTAATTTGTGTAGTACACTTAGCATTAAAGGAAGTCATTAAATTGCTCCTTGTGAACACTATCTGGAGCTTCAAACTGTGGAACTTTTGATTAGTTTTAAGAGGTATGAGTCAGCAAGGAATGACATGGTGAAAGGAATTAAAGTGACTGCAGTGATGGTGAACAATGTGCAAGGTTATTGTTCGGCTACTTCAACTAAAATCTTATAGACTGCTTGTTTTGGAGGCTAACTAACTTCAAACTGTAATATTGGTGCATATTGTAAGCATCCTACTGCTGTGAAAACCCAGAGAAGACTAGGTACAAATCATCATATGAATGAAGTCATAAGGACTTCCCTCAGCTGAGTGTTCATGATTCAAAGAAAAGAGACTGAGCCAAATTGCATCTATAAGAGGCAAAAACCTCTGCTGAACAAAATGTACACAAAAGCCCATCTAACCTTTGCCAGAAACATATTGCTAATCCCTAAGACTCTGGGAAACATATTTTTTGAATGATAAGGCACAAGTCGAACTTTTGGAAGGTGTGCTTCCTGGTAGATCTAGCATACAACTAACTCAGCTTTCCATATAAATCAAAACATCATGCCAACAATCAAACGTGGTTGAGGTAGAGAAATGCTCTTGGCCTGCTTTATTTCTTTAGGAAGCTGGGCTATTCACCATAACTATGGAACCATGAATTCTGCTCAATGGCAGAAACTCCTAAAGTAGTATTTCTAACTGTGACCTCAAGTGCACGTGTGTTATGCAGCATTACAATTATCTGAAAGCCATTATCAAATCCATATGTAATTGCTCAAAATGAAATAAGATTTTGATGTGGTCCAGTCAAAGTCTAAATTGGATCTAATTCTGATGCTGTGGTATGACCTTAAACGGGCTAACCATTCTTGAAAACCCTCCGATATGGATGGTTGAATTATGACAATTATTCAAAGAAGAGGTTTTTTTCCACCAATATATAAAATAATCATTTGAAAACTGCCATTTGTATGCATCCTGTTTATCTTTGTCTAATATTACAGTGACAAAAAGCAGAAGCTGAATTTAATTTGAAAGGGAGCAAATCATTTTCACTGAATTGTAACAGATGTCACCAACTGCTTGATGATCAAACTATGACAGACCTGTTGATTTAAAACAGCTTATTCTGGTTTGTTTTTATCAGCAGTCAGGTTTTAGGATATCTAACCTGCAATATGCTGAGGTTTGGGTGGATATCTCATGTAAATAAGGGCTATATACCGGGGGGTTAGTTTGGTTTGCTGCCGTTTCCCCAAGGTCAGATTGTGAAACCAATTAAAATACCCAGATAAGCTTTCTGTTGCTGACAAAGTTCATGTAATATGTCCAAAGTCTCCAGAACAGTAACCTAACAAAATGTGACTGCATTACCAATCAAGTGATAAAAAATGATATAACCTTAATAACCTGTGTTGATTTAATGTTTGCCCATGAAACATATCTGAGTAAGAACATCTGAAGTAAAGTGTTTTGCAATTATTTGGAGGAGAAGTACAGAAAGGGAACCACAATATGCTGCCATGGGAACATATAAGTTTTCTATTTCTGCATTTTTGTTTTTCGCTCTTTCTCAAAAACCCATTGACCATCCATGGTCCCCCTCGTCTCCATCTCCGCAGCTTCGAAGATAGACAGATCAATACTCTCTGAAACTCAGCTCTTGCCGTGTCTTTTTAAGTGCCTTCATAGCTCCTCTTCCCCTTCCTGTCGTCCCACTACCATCCAAGATGTACCCTATTGTAATCCCTCTCCATCTCCCTGGCTCTCATTTGCTCCCTCTACTTATTTTTCACTCTCTCTTTGGGCAGGCAGCCTCTTTTAGGCACAATGTGTGTGTGCACGCGAGTCTGTGTATACGTGGAAGTGTGAGGGAGGGAAAGAGAATGAGAGAAAGTCCTACTAGAGCTTTTCTAAATCCCAGGTAAGAGCAGAGATTTTCTGAGGGAGAATTTCATTTCAGCACCTCTCATCTTGCGCAGTGAGCTCGAGGATAGGACTCTCCCAGTTATGAATCCAATAACCATTGTCTGTGTGTGTGCCATGGAGATTTGTATTTGTCTAGGTGTGTGTGTGTGTGTGTTTGTGTGTGTGTGTGTGTGTGTGTGTGTGTGTGTGTGTGTGTGTGTGTGTGTGTGTGTGTGTGTGTCTTCACAAATCGTGGTGGTGTTGGTGGGAGGGATAGCTAGACAGTGCCTAGTTTATAGGATTGGAGGTTACTCCCATAAACTCAAAATGAAGGTCAAAAAGAAGAGGGATAAAAAGACAGCTGGAGGATAAGAGTCGGCCCGCCTGACATTTGCTTTTGCATGAACATATTTATGTGAATAAGTACGGGGTCACAGAGTCAGTGTGGAGGTGGCATGATGAATCACTTCCACATTCTCCACCTCTTTATGTTAATTTTGATGGTTTAGACATAAAATAATTGCTCTTACAGTCCGTTGCAAACATATCCACATCCCTATTTTTTACACATTTTCTGAAATTACAACCACAAACTTTAGTAACAATGTTTTATTGGAATTTTATATGATAGTAAAAAGTAAAATAAAACATGGCAAATGCATGCTGTTTACCCTACTAGGTTTGTGACAAGCCACAAATAGAGCTCACTTTTACACTTGAATATGTGTGTGTTTTTATATATATATATATATATATATATATATATATATATATATATATATATATATATATATATATATATTATATGTTTTATTAACTTTACCAAGGCTGTTACATGTTTAATAAACTGCAATTAAATTAAATTGCATCGAAAATGTCTTTATTTCTGTCTTTGGACAACATTTGGGGAGTAAACATCTTGAGATATGGATCTCTGCAGCTCCTCCAGAGTTATCCTGATGCTCATGGCTGCTTGTCTGATTAATGCTTTTTGGCAATTGGTTATATTGCATTTAATTTAAGGATATCAAGCTAAAGGGTTGAATACATGATATACCACACTTGTACTCATACACTGTATGTTGTCCTTGTTATGCCACCTGCACTACTATGTGGTGGTCACTTACAGACGGAGAAATTTGCTCCATTATAGCAAGCAACTACAATGAAACATTGAAAAAATTGCTTCAGAAATGGAACTTTGAAAAACCTCTCAATAAAGTTTTTGAGTGATTTACAGTGTGTATACAAAACCTACATTTTTGCAGTTTGCTGTTTTTCAGATTTGATTTTTTTCTCATTTTTTGGGGAGACAGATTTACAATTTTTTTTTTTTGTCAAAACACTTTTTACAGATTACATATTCTGTGCTTTCTGTCTCTATACCTCCCAGGTCGGGGCTTCCTCTGAAAGGTGGAGCAAAGAGTTTGCTTCGATGCGTCCTTCAGCAAACTGCTCCAACAGGAGCAAATGATTAGGTGAGTGCAGAAGTGTTGGTCACAGTATATACCCATAATAAGAGGTCACAAAATGTAGTTTTAAGATGTGTTATAGTGAGAAAATTAGTTTAACACTTCATCTATGTAGCCATTTCATCAAGAGTTTGCCTTCTTTGAAATTTCCTCCAGAGGTTTTGGAGCATCACAGCACTGTCAATGGGCCACGGTGGCTGCAGGCTCAGCGGGAAGTTGCAGTGTACTCTCCCCAGTACCTGCAGCCTAATCTCGCAAGTCACACAGACATTTTCTGCTACCTGTTATCTGTTTGTAGCGGCTGAAACTGTTTTACTTTAGTACACGTGGTGGGTAACTGCAAGGACCAGAACATAAAATATACAAATTTACTATGGAAATTTAAATTTTATGTAGGGCCCTTAATTAACAAACAGAGCACTTTCACTCTTACATGTCCATAAAGTGTACACAAATGTAGCCGCAATATGGGCTTTTCATGTAAACCTAATTTAGTGGAGTGTGAGCTCTTTAATATTTTTTATTTTTCATTTTTTATTGTTTTATGCAGACAGCTTTGCAGAAGGAGAGACCACAGTTTCAGGTTTGGATGCAGTGTTTCAAAAGCTCCTAGTGATCCTCTGCACCCTCGGGTCCTGCCATCGACTACTCTATTGTCTCTTCATCTTGTTTTACTTTTAAAAATTATATTAATATTTTCTTATGACTACAATTAATGTACTTCCATGTACTTCTCAGATGATTGTTTTTTTTTTTAGTTTTTCTGTTATTCCACTAAAATACAATTTTTACTAAAAATATTTCATCATATGGTGTGAGTTTATGTGGTGATAATAGACCAAAAACTTTTTTTGCAGTTATTTGTTTTGTAGTTATTGTCAATGTATCATGCAGTTGTAAAGTAACAAATCTAGGCAGATGCAGGTTGGTAATTTTGTTTTATGCAAAATAATTCTTTAAACATTTCCTGGCTACAGATCCAGTGCAAACTTAAAGGGGACATATTATGAAAGACCCACTTTTTTTTAGCTCAGGGGGTGAGGGGCCTCCTTTTGATTTAAATAGATCACAACAAAACATGTTGCTGTCAGACGCACCTCAGAACAGGGGTAAAAGAGGGAAACATGGGACAATAACGAGAAATTCAGACCAAGGCATTACAGTTCCACGTTTTATAGACCACAATTGAATGATTTCAATGTGGAGAAGAAGGATTTAAAGACATGATATGTCCTCTTTAATGAATAATGAAAGGAATTAATCAACTGTAAAACACTAAAACCAGTCATAATCTACTATTTGTCAATTGAAACGAAAACACTTCATAAGAAAAAGCAAAGGTTGTAATTTCTTAGGAGACAATCATGCTTCACCGGCAGCAGAATTCTGAAAAAGTTAAATAAGGTGATAAAACACGACTATTTACTTAAAGCCCCAGTGTTTAAGATTTAGTTCCATCTAGTGGTGCGCTAAATGGATTACAAATGACAGAGAAGTGCGCTCTGGTGCCTCGCACTAAGTGTGTAATAACTTCTACGGAATAAATGTGATAATGTCAAAATCCTTTTTTTTCCCCCTTAAGTTTACTGTTTGGCAGGGCAGCATTAAGAATTGCTGTCTTAATGACAAAGAGAGCCCAACAGATTTTACCTTCACAAGTCGAGCATTACTGCTTTTGCCACAGTGCTCCGTTTGATCTATATATGCAAAAAGCTTTATTAAATTTTAGTCTGGGACTACTTCACATTCAGTGGACACAAAAACAAGAAGGTAGAAGAGAAAAAAGGAAGGGAAAAGGATGAGACAAAATGGTAAAAGGGAGAAAAGGTGACAAAAATAGAGGAGAGGAAAAGGAGAGAAAAAGATAGCATCATTGGAGTCGCGTGGTAGACAAATAAACTTCACTGTTATATTGAATTAACTTATCTATCCAGCAGTAAGCCTGCAACCTCCGTATCCATTTTGAATCCCACCTCCATCATGGATCGTCTCCACAAGCTAAAAGCTACGCTGATGTAGACTCTCGTTTTCTCTCAGGTATTACTTCTTTTTCTTTTCTTGGTTAATTTATCTTCCCTTTTGCTGGGCAAAGAGTATGGATAGTCCTCCATTTTAACAGAAAATGGCAAATAGAACAATCTACGGTCGCCTTTGCTTGTTTTATACTCCACCACTGACAAGACGTGTTCATATACAGGGAAAACGCAAAGGTCTAACAAGTTTTCCCCCTTCCGGCTACTGTAATTAAAAATGGCGGCACAACATGGTGTCTTTCATGGGTTGCACCACCACCATGTATTTTTAAACAACTCATTCTACGCTATGAGGGCACTTTCATTTTTAATGTGACTGTTATTAGACTTTAGCAAAATATGTATGTATGAAAGCAATACTTGATTTTGCTAATAAAAAGCCAAATTAGTTACACACTGTTCCTTCAATAAAGCTTTTTATGACCAAAAGTGAAAATTTTAGCTCATTAGTTAGAATAAAACTCGAGTTGGTACTGACACTTCCTCCTTACTAATCATGTGTATTTTATATTCCCAAATTAGCATTTTCTTCTTATTTTAACCTTTATAAATGTGACAATAAACATATTCCCGAATAAAACAGGGCCACTCATCGAAACACTGGGAAAGAAGACATAATCAAACATGCTCTATTCCTTGTGTTCTTAGAGAAACACCCTGGGCTGTTGTTTACATGAGCTAGCACATACCGATAGAAATCCTTCTCACTTTGTGTTCATGCTGACCAATAGAAACGTGTGCGCTTGCTGCAAACTGACCAGTGGAAATGCAATTGCTGACATCCACGATGTGAAGATTTGCGTCTTTGCTCCATCCCTCAGAGGAAGCCCCGCCCCCAGATGTGTGGAAACATGAAAAGTGGAAAATGCAATCTGTAACAAGCACTTTGAATAGAAAGCAAAGTAAAACTTAGCTTCCAGAAAACAATTAAAAAAAATCTAATCTGAAAAAATATCAAACCTCAAAAATGAAGATGGTAAATTACTATCACAGCTATCCAAAATTAAAACTATCAAACTCTTTATTTGCTTGCAATAATATTATTGGATTACATTTCTCTCCATTGTCAGTCACTTAAAGTTCTACACAAAATGCATACAGGCTTAAGACTGCAATGTGACAAAATGTGTATCTGTTAATGTGGTATAAATACTTTTGGAAAGCACGGTATATATACCCATTTAAACACAGACATATGCACCCTACAGCTGAGTAGAAAAGAGTATATTGAGTTAGAGAGCTGAGGTCAGCACTAAATCATTACAGGTCACCATGGCCGGCCTGGCTACCAGATTAGATTAAAGTCTAGTTGACAGAGCAAGCCGAGCACATTATAACAAACACACACACACACACACACACACACTTCGGGACTGAAATAAACACAAAATTGTATACCCTAGCTGCACATTAATCACCTTGACTCTGAATGTAATGTGCTGTGATGTAGCTTTGGTTTTCTCCTACAGAAGTCGAGGCCATTTGCTGACCCCTGATCAGTAAACAGCCGTGCAACAGATAAAAGCAGAAGCTGTCCCAGTGGAGCATACTGTTGGGAAAATCAGCGTATTAGGAAGTTGAGGAGACTGATTAGATTAAAGCAAACTGAGACGGGTCACAGTGCCAGTCTACTGGCTCCAAAGCTCTCACTACCAGAACGACACACACCAGGGCTGAGCTGCAGATACTGTACACCACTGTGCTTAATTCTCTGGGAATTATGATCCTTTTCAGAGATTAAGGGGTATTTGTGAACAGCTGGATGGAAGAGAGGATGCAATGAATAGAGAAGCAGCTGCTGTTTGTTTGCTTGGCGTCTCTGCTTTCTAGCACAAGAACCACACTATAAAGCTCTTGTGTGGGCTATATCTTACTACAAGCAAAGTCAGCCCCTATATCCCACTTGCATCACTTGCAAATCTCCCTCTGTAGTTAAAAAGAGAAATACAGTGAAAGATGTTTATGTCTTGGCTACCCCACCCCCATTCTCCTGTCTGGCTCCTTTCTCTTTCTTTCCACACGCTGCCCATCGTGCTCCACAAGGCGGTGTACGTGTGACCTTCACTGCCGAGTTTGCCATTTGCTGCCAAGTGGATCTTTAACTGCTTCTGCGATACACATGACCTAACCTTCTTTGACCCTACTAGGCGCTGCTCGCCATGGCTGGCAGCCAACAGAACAAGGGCATGAAGCCAGGCCAAAAAAGGACTCCTTCAAATCAGCTTGGAGCACAATGATAGCTCTCCTCCTTTCTATCATTTCAGCTCTATTTTCCTTCCCTCCTCCTCCACAATCACTGATGTAGGGCTGCCGAAAGCCTGCGCTCTCTTTCTAGCACCAAATTTAATCCTTTCTGCCATTTCTTTGAAGTACAATAAGTGTAGATGTAAGGACTCTCGAGCGTGCTCGCCTGTTTGACTAAAAATTAGCTGAATGTGTTTCCCAGAACCCTTCTGAATGAATCAGAAAGCCCATGACCAAACTGTATCTGTTGCCTAGCACTGAGATTCAGATACAGTCTAAAAAGTTTAATACAAACAGAAGAAGCATTTTTTTTAAAAAGATTGCGGAGCTGAAAAAGTAGATCTACTGAATCAACATGCAGTGAATATGATAAACAAGGTATTAAAAGGATGATAGAAGGTGGAATACGGATGAGAATATTGTGAGCATAATGAACTTTGGGCGGCATTTAAACAAAACATTATTTTTTGTCCATTCAAAAACTTTGACACTATTTCCATCCGAAATCTGTTGAGGGGGCTAAAGACCAGACAATGACTAAATTTCAATATTGAGGCAACGTTCTCTATTCTAGCTCAACTTAAAACCTTTATGTTTTGTGGTGTGGGCAAAGATAAAAAATGTAAAATCCCTGAGAAAGGCAACGTTTATAAATCAAGCAGAAAAGCCAAACGCATAAACGTAAACTTGAAGACCACTTCCTTTCAATCGCAATGAAAAATGTTGGTGTTTTTCATTGAATCAGAATATCACCACAAAATGTAACATTTCTTTCAGTAATTCAATTTAAAAAGGGAATCTTGTTATACAGAATTTGAATGTAATCTGTTTGTCTACTGTTATGTTATGGTCGGCACAATCATCGGGAAGACTGACAATTGTCCAGGACACAGTAATTCACACTCTCTGCAAGGAGGGTAAGCTGCTAAAGGTCAATCCTAGAGAAGCTGAAACTAGGCGTATTAATGGAAAGTTGAGTGGAAGTATAATGTATGCACAACCCATAGAGATGATTACAACATCAGGAGGATTGTGAAGCAAAGCCCATTCAAGAGTTGGTAGGGAATTTAAAAGGTGTGGACGCCACACAGGCCATGCACTGACTCTTTCTGGATATCAGAGGAAGCCAAAGTGAGAGTGCTTTCATGAAAATAAATAGGTTCTTCATCATGTGTCTCATTCGGTGGCAGAACCTCTGAACCTTCTGAGTAACAGAGGTGACGCAGCACTGACCGGATGTCTCCAAGGTAGATGATGAAAGGAGTTTAGTTTGTATGTGAAAAAAAGTCAGTCGAGACTGTAGGAATGACAACAAAAACAACAGAGAAATAAGGAAAACCTTACAAAGCTTTTGTGTGAAGTGTGTCGATCATCAGCTCAAGACGGGAGAGCTCCTGAGTTTGATTCTAGCTAATTTCACTGGTATATTCATAGTCATAAAAATCAGCTAACAAACTTTAACAAACATTTCAAACACAATTTAAACATCAACTATAGGTTTACTTTTAGACTATTTTACATTTAGACATAATATTCCAGGTATCAATAAATATAAATGGACATATTTTCAACCAAAAAATACTGGAGGAGCAGCAACATAAAAAAGTCACACTCTTATTCCCCTATAAAAAGTAATCCTAGACCAGTGCTACTGTTTTTTTTTTTTTTGTTTTGTTTTTGCTGTTCTAGTTTTGTTTCATTGTTTGTTTGTTTTTTTTTGTTTGCCTGCCCCATTATCTCGATCCCAAGTGGGTCAAAGCAGATAGGACCTCATACAGTACTTACCCTGGTTCCGCTGAATGTATTTTCCTGTTAAATGGGAATTGCTCCTTTCTTTGTTCGTAGCCTTTCGTTCAGAATGAGGGATTTCTGCAAAGTCTCAGTGCAACCGGCTGGATTTCATTTAACTGCAGCTGAAGTGTCAATTGAAGCTGAAACTTCAATTGACATTATAAATTAATTAAACTAAATTGAGTATGTATTTATCAAATGATAAATGAGTATGTATTTATCTGAACACAAAGATCTGTTTGAGTGGATTGTATTAGTTTGGACATAAGCTGTTTGTCTTGTCATGTCTTGACATTATATTTCTTGTGAATTGGTGCTATTGATAAAAAAAAATTGAATTCCACATCCACGCATAAACATAAAAATATTGATCACAGTTACATAAGACTTTGCAAGTCATTATGTGAAAAGGATATAAGTCATTATGGAAGAAACTGTGGGAACATAATACACTTAAATAATTCCTGTCTTTCTAAACTCTAGGTAGGTCAGATATGCTAATTAGGCTGCAGGGAACAAGCCTGAGGGAGGTGGTGGGGCAGCAGAGAGGTGTGGGAGTGAAAGAACGAGGTGAAGGTGGACAGGGGGTTTTGAGATATGAAATGAACTTCTGTCAAAGTGCATTAAAACTTCACCGTGATTCACACCCCACTGGAATGCGGCAGAGGGAGTTTTAGCAAACCCATGCAAATCCAGGCAGACTAAAAAGAGAAACGGACACATATAAAAGATACACACGTTCTCTGCATATTCATGATTGTGTGTCGCGTTCCTAAAAATGCAACTCGATGATTCCTTTCTTTTTTGTAACTCCAGGGCATGCAGGGATCAAAACAGGACAGAATTCAGAAAAGAGTGACAAATTGACCACCGCTCACAAGATTGGGTCCACTTCAGAGGCTAGGTTTTTAGCTCCGGCAGCCGGGTCCTTCACACCACTCTGGTCCCCCCCCCCCTCCCCCTCCCCCCCCCCTGTCTCCTCACTGCTTTATCTGGGAGGAATCATATTCAGAGCTCCTTTCCTCTTCGTGTCAATTTTGTCTTCTCATTTTCCACTTCCCTCTCGCTTTGCAGTCTGCACCCACACGCCTTCACTGTGTATCCATAACTAAATATAAATCATCCATTTTTTTTTTTTTTACTCTTTCATCCCAATATGTCTGCCACCCTCTCTCATTTGTTCTCTTCATATTTTTTTCCTCACCTCCACTCACCCCCAAACTCTCCCCTCCTTTTTCTGTCTGTCATATTCTCTCTTTTTGCCTCTCTACCTTACACAAACACAGCTCTAATAAATCGTGCATTGGTAATTACATAGAACCCACCGGTAAATTTCACTTCCATTTACATTTAGATTAAAGAATATTTCACTCCCATCAATCTGCAGTGCCAGTCTGCGCTGTGCACAGCTATGCCCATGTGCAGACACTACAGTTTGTGGCATTTTTATACTCTTGCCAGTCCATGTACGCACACCCGCGCGTATGGAAACCTGCTCAGGGGTGCCCACTCAAATATAAATGAACATAAAGTGCACCAGAGAGCACCCTCATGTAGATAAGTTAGACATAAATGGCACACTCTTATGCCAACAGAGACAAATGCACCAGCTGAGCTGTAAATCTAAATCTTCATGAGCTCGTACGGACCAATGCACATGTACTAATCAAAAATTAAATGCCCGCATGTTTCTCTGTGTGCAGAAAAATGTCAGAGTCACTTGTAGATGATGGGATCATGGAGTCACCGTTGGCTCTATAAACTAAGTTTTATGTTGACATACAGCAGGGTATTGACATTTTTGAAGAAATGTGTACATTTCTAATGTACAGTATCAGGAAAATTGTACTGTTTCTCATTGCTTTTTCTTTATTAATTTATTTTTCTAGATTTTTGATCAATACCACAGCTATCCAAAGCTTTAAGGCATAGAAAGCCAAAAAAAAAAACAGCTGAAATCTGCCAGTATTTAGGAAGCAATTCTGTTCACTATCGGTACCAACTAATATCAGCTTGTTGAGTCCTAACCAATCTCCCATGAAGAGAAGAATAAGCAGCATCTCATGAATGGTACAAGTGAAGAGCTCTTTCACAACCTTATTGTAAAGAAAACATACAGATGGAAATGGTTACAGTTTAATGAATATTGAAGTTAGTAACATTGTGGCCATCATCCAAAAGTGGAAACATCTTTATGCCCTTACAGTATTACCGACAGACTCAAAGAAATAATCACAAAGGTTTTCCAAATGCTAAAGGCCACTTCCAGATAGCTTCAGAAATATCTGGAATTAGTAGGCATATGTATTACAATTAATACAAGTAAAATCCTTAAGGTATGTTGACTCTATGAGCACACACTGCACAAGAAGAAAACGTGACAAGCTGGTGGAATACCAGGAGAGTATGGTCTGGTCAGATGAAATCACAATTTAGCTCTTTCAATGTTATTTTAAACAGCATGTTTGTAGGAGAAACTGAACCATGCATCACCCAAAAACACTTCAAGTAGTTTTTGGAGTAAGGAACACCATTGTGTTGGTTACTTGCAGACTTCATTAAATTAGAGGAAGGACATATGCGAAATGTTATGGGACATTCTTGATAAAAAAATTTGAAGATGAGAGGAGGGCGCATTAAGGAAATATAGCTGTTTGGATTGCCCAGTTAATCGCCAGACTTGAATCCAGGAGAACATCTATGAATAGAACTGAAGCTCAGAGTACATAGAGGGAACCCTAAGAGCCTTTTTTAAGACAAAGTCACAGCTGAGCAATGCATGACTTTAGTTCCTACATAAAGGGGACAGCTTGAAGTTATTACCAAAAAAAAGTTCCTCTTTTTATGTACCAAATGCACTTCAAAAAGCCTCTTCATTACATTACAAATACCCGGTGTCATTCCGCTTTATTCCACATAATTTGAAGGCTTTTTTGTTTCGCTTTTCGTTCACATGTTTAGATGATTTAGGTTAATACAGACATCGGGTGTGAAATTCACACCGTCTTTGGAAATGTTCAGTACCTATTTTCCCTGCTGTCCTTCGAACTGTACAGTACAGTGGTGATCCACGGAAGAAATCCGCCTTAACCGTGCCCTCTGTGGAAGTCTGGTCCTGTTGATGTGACCTTTACAGAAATATTTGTTTGTAAGACTTCACCCACACACACACAAGGAGCGTGGTACTTCTCAGGTAGTGTTTTCACCATAATGCTACAGTGGATTTGGAACAGAAACTAACTTCTCTAGTTTTTCACCAACTTACCCTTTTCTAGAATATCATAACGCATTCAGAGCCAACTTCATTCACTGCGCATGAAGACAGCAATAAAAGCCAAAAGTGTAATATTCCAAAGGATTATGAGAAAAAAAGGAGACCCAGAGGCAACAACTGGGGAAAACAGATACCACCAAAAAAAATGTATTTCTGTCTTTCTTTCTTTCTGTGTCTGTCTGTCTGTCTTTCTTTCTTTCTTTCTTTCTTTCTTTCTTTCTTTCTTTCTTTCTTTCTTTCTTTCCTGTGTTTCTGTCTAACTCCAGCTCTAACAGTAATGAACGCACCAGGAGCAAGGAGGGAGCAAAGGGAGAGGGGTGGTACTTTAGGGAATTAGAGTGTTTAAAATATACACAACAGTTTCCCTTAAGTGGATGATCAGTGCAAATAAGCCCCCTCCCCCCCTCACACCTTTCCTTCCTGCAAACACACACACACAAACACACACACACACACACACACAGAGCATACCCAGCAGGTATTAAAACAGCACGTTGCACGGCTTCATACTGTGTGCTATCAGATCCCTGACGGTTTAACAGCATCATTATCGAAGGAGCTCCTTTTTTCAATCACCATCGAGGAATCTTTGGAGTCGTCTTTTGCATCACCAGCATTCACAGGACACAATCCCTGCCCTCAGAGGCGCTCTGCGACAAAGAAAGTACATAATCTAGCAATGCTTAAGTGTATTAGACGTTAAATAAAACACTTGTCGGAAAAACGTTTGTTTGCAATTTCCTGTGTGGAACTGGTTTTGTCTTTCTTGAGAGAGGGAAGTGTTTTTCCCTCTGTGTAAAATAGGGGATAAAAAGGAAAAGTTTGTTTTCCATCCAACTGACATCTGCTACAGTAAAAACGTATCTGCAGGCACTGACATTAGGGCGCTGTTTTGAGTTTATCAGTGAAGGGGTGAGCCTGTGGCTGCAGGAGTAAATTACAGTAACAGCGTGATGTTGGAGAGTTCAGAACTACTGAACAGCGGGGCATCGCGAAACTGATCACCCTGCAATAATGTAAATAACGCAAATTCTTAGAGATGTAGATAAATAGATGCAGTGCTGGCCTGAATTTTGAAAGACCTGTTAAAATATATCTTGGAAAAACAGAGCATTGGAGAACAAACATCTCAGAAGACATGAGGGCAACATACTGTTTTTAACCAACAGAAAGCAAACCTAAGTATAAAATGATTTTCTTTCTAGTTAGGACAAAATATCCATCCGTTTTCTATACTCTGGAGAATTGAGATGGCTAAATGAGCACTTTATTCTTGGTGTGATGCTCAACATTTTGTAGGGCACATCATGCTTAAGGAGTCCCCGCTGTCCATAGTCTTTCTACAGATAGTTTGTACTTTTGGTCAGGCACAATGTTTAGTTACAGCTGATATGAGTCAAAGTAAGATCCTCCTCAATGGCTGGACCTGGCATTTTCTTGCAGAGTATGGCCCAAAGCAACATCCTGCCCCCCACAGGCTTCTCCTCTACGCAGACTTAATTGTGATGCCGTAGGCAGCACATGCTTACAGATCTCACTTTTTGTCTACATTATGTCACTTGACAAACAAAAACTTCAGTGTATTTTATTAGGATGTTATGTTACTGACCAACAAAAGTTAGCAAAATGTAAGAAAAGGATAGATGGCTTTAATTGTTCTAACAATTAAAAATCTTGAAAAAAAAAGGCATACATTTGTATTCAGCCTAGTTTAGTGTGATCCATCTAAATAAAATCTGGGGCAACAGATTTTCATTGATGTCAATTAATTAGTGAGAGTATAAGTGAACAAACAGCAACATGAAGACCTAGGAAATAACTAAACGGACAAGGAACAAAGCTATAGAGAATATTGAAGGATAAGAATGTAAAACAATATCCCAAGTATTGACAATACTAAAAGCACTGACCACCTACAAATCTGTCGAGTATGGCTGACGATCTGAACTGAAAGACTGGGCAAAGGAATACAAAATAAGCCAAGAGGTCTACGCAAGTCTATAGGAGCTGAAGGATCAATAGGTGAGGTGGGCGAGACTGTTGACAGGATAAATATGAGTTGTGCATTCAATAAATCTGGTCTTTGTGCAAGAAAAGCAAAAGGAAAGCCTTTATTAAAAGAAAGTCATCCTGAAGCTGGAGTCATAGGGAAGCTTATTAGAGAAGATGAGTAGACAGATTGAGCTAAATACAACTCAATCCTTGAACCAAGCATGTTAGAGCCTGCAAAAGATTTAAGTCTGGGGCAGAAGTTCATCTTTCTGCAGAACTATCAGATTAACAGAATATAATCATGTATGGATGACCATGTCAATCTAGACTTAAATCCAGTGGACAACCTATGACAAGACTTGATATCTGATATTCAAATGCTTCCCATCCAAATGGACAAACCTGACCAACTTTGCAAACAAGAATGAGCAGAAATATCAGAACCTGGATGAGAAAAGCTTGTAGAGACGTACAGTTGATAAAGACCTGCTACCGTGATTGAAGCAAAAGTTTGTTCAACAATATTGACGAAGGGAATATGAATATAAAATTACAACACACTTTTCAAATTCATATTTGTAAAGATAAAATCTTGAAGACAATCATGTCTATGGAGTGTAAATAGTTTGCAAGGAACTTAAGAAATTTTGAAAAGCAAAATGGGATTCATCAGATTAGGTTATTTTCTTCCTTTGTTCTACAGCACTTTGTGAAGTTCACATTACCAATGTAGTTGCTGTTAGTAATTTTTTATCCTGTTTTTGTTTGAAACTGTGTCTTGTTTTTCATTAGTTTTGTTATTATCCTCAATCCATGTGTTTCAATCCTAAATCCACAAAGGTATTAAATGCTCTGACTGGAAAATACCATTGAACAGTTTCAGAAATCAAATTTTGATTTTAAAACATCTTAATTATTACATTAAATTACATAATTTTAGAATATGTTCACCTGTGATTACCTGTGATTACTTCAATTCACCCTTCAAATCGATATATGAGATATTTGCTGTAAAAAAAAAATCAACAGAGGTTTAAAGTACAACAATCTTCAGAGAGCTCTTGCAACCCAAAGAGCCTAGGAAACTTTATCCCAGGCATTTCTCAGCCTCGTCCTCGGGGATTCTCAGCTGTGCTCAGGCAAGCTGGTAGACATTATTCCCTAAGCAAATCCTGAGCTGATCTAGGACCTTTGCACAGCTGGCCAGTTCCGGTAAGCCCCTACGGGGGGCACCTAAGGGGCATCCACTTCAGGTGCAAGAACATCATATGTGTTTGGTTTTTAACAAGAGGGAAGAACAGGTAATGAATTTAAGGAAACATCTCATGTATTTTTTTGAGAAAATGATTTGCTACCTACCAGCAGCACATATAATAGAATTTCCTCAAATCTTCTGTCAGTATCCCCGTCAGACAAACCTAGAAAAAAATAGATTAATGTGTTGCATAAAAATGCATCCATAAATGTAGTTCTTCATCAAATAATACATTCATATCTTTTTTCATCATATTAGACATCTATTTAATGGGAATATTAAAATGTGTGCAATTTCCCCCTTACAGTAACAGTTGATGTGAGCTAATCACCCAGTAGTACCTTTTCACATTCTCTTTATACAAAGTAAGATTGAGATATGACTCTTGCAGTAATCCTGTGCATAATGAATATCAGGGACTGATACATGCATGACTCAATTTCTGCACTGCATCAAGACTTTTAAATCCCACAAGGAACAACCCTCTTCTGATTAAAAACAGCATGACCACTTGCTTTCTCCCCACATCGGATCAACACAAAGATGCAAGGCAGCTTTGAATACCATCCCTCTGAGGCTTATTTATGTAATGATACAACCCACAATCTGGAATGGTGAGAGGTGGCAGAAGCTGGGCCTTAAGGAACAGATCATAATTTGTCAAAGACTAGAAAAACTGCAAAATTTTGACCTGGGGTCTTTCTGCATAGAATTCGCATGATCTTCCTGTGCACGCATGGGTTCTCTCTGGTACTCTGGTTTCTGCCCACAGTCCAAAAAACAGGAATTTTAGGTTAATTGGTGTTGCCCTGTCATGGATTGGCAACCTTTCCAGTCTGTACCTTGCCTCCTGCCAAATGACCACTGGAGACAGGCACCAACCCCCACCCTACGACCCTGCACGGATAAGCAGGTATAGACAATGGATGCATGCATAGAAAAACTGCAGCATAAGAGGCTAGACAAGGTAAAGGGAAGGAAAAACTTGACCAAAAGATGAAGATTATTGGAGAATAAGATGTTTGCAGCAAAGTTCCAAGATAGGGCAAATGTTTTAAAGTGCATCTGATCTAACAACGGTAAAATAAATAAGACTTGCTGATAATGTTCAGTTTTGATGCCGAAGAACATCCACAGCTTACTCTTCTGTTTTTAATTTTGCCTCTATATGGCCCATTTTCACAGACTCTCAGGCTGAATTGATAGCTGTGCTAAATCTGTTGAAAGTTGGAGGATGAGTAGCCTCTCAGAGTCTGGCATTTTTGTGAAGATGTATTGCATCTCCCCAGCAAGTGACAAGTGCCTCAACCTTAAATAACTCTTGAATCTAATAATAAATTACAAGCAGTGCTAACCAGAAACATATAGTGTAGTATCTTGCAAAAGTATCTATAGCCCTTAATGTTTTTTTTTCTATTTAGATCATGTCATGTTAAAACCATGAACTTCAAAAAACGTTGTTAGGATTTCATATGCCAGATTATTACAAAACAGTGCATAATGGTAATGTGAAAGGAAAAGTTGGTTTTGAATTTCTTTTTTACAAATAAAGATCTGAAGAGTACTTTTTAGAACCACATTTCAATGCCATTACATCTGTAAGGCTTTTGGGGTTTGTCTCTATCAGCCCTTTTAGAGAATTACAGTGTCTATGTATCCCACTAATAGTCCTTTGGGATGGACTCTAAGATAGATGGTGCTAAATTCCTTTGTATTTAGTGCCATTTAGTCCCATCTATTTCCTATTAACTCTGTCAAACTTATCTCTCTCTGTTGATAAAAAACATTACCCCAGCACAATGGTCTAACCTTCATGATTTACCACAACTATTGCCTGTGCAGAGTAATGCCCAGTGCTGGTTGTCTGCCACATGGTGGTTCATATTTAGATTTAACACTTTTTAGTTTGTTCTCATCAAGCAAGAGGAACTTCTTACACATGTTTGCTGGGTGCCCCACTTGGCTCCTGTCAAAGAAGAAATTGGAATTCCTGTAGGTATGTATCAACAATGGCTTTTTTTTACTGTATAAAACAATAGATTAGTGAAGTGCACAAATAGTAGCTGTCTCATCAACATATTCTGTCACCTGAGATTTGGCTCTCTGCAGCTCCTCCAGAGTTACCATGAGTCCCTGGGGTGCTTCATTGATTAATGCTTTCCTTACCCGGCTTGTCCGTTTAGTTGGATGGCCGTATCTCAGTTGGTTTACAGTTGTGCCACTCTCTTGATGGATCAGTGTTCTGTGAAATGCTCAAAACTGCTTTGCTTTGTAACTTAACACTTCTTGAAACATCGCCACAAATTGGTTTCTTCCTTGGTATGAATGATAGTGCCTTGTCAATAATGCTCTCAGAAAATGCACATCAGAAGATGCATTTCTACTAAAAATAAATTTTATGAAAAGGACTCTGTTTACTAAAATAGGTGACTTCTGAAGGCAGCCGGTCACACCAGATGTTATTTAGGCATACCAAAGTAACCTGGGCTAAACGCATGTACCACCTGTATAAGCTCTCAGCTTCTCATCCTATTAGTGACAAAATAAAAAAAGTAAAATGGCAATGGACGTTTTACAACTTTACTCCTGCCCGCTGAAGTAAGCACAAAAGAACACCTAACCCCTTGCAGAAATTGCACGATGCGCCGCTGCATAGTTTCAGCACCACGTTGGGGTGAACAGCTCCAAGCATCTCCAAGACAACCTGAAGACTCTTCTGAAGAAGGTTTCGAGCTGCTCTGGACACAACCCGATAGTAAAAAAGACCCTTTTATCATCACTAAGGCTGCAGCAACGTGAGACCCCACCCCCACCCCATCCGGTGATCTTGTTTCCCAAAGGTGTGAGCCGTTTACTTTGATTGAGGGCATCAAGCTCCCGAAGACTGAAAGGCGTGCCACTCAACATAAAGCTGATATTGGTGAAAAAAAAGTTTAGCAGTGTGCACGAGCGATGTTAAGCGATGTGAAGAAAAATGAAAAACACATAACAAAGAAAGAAATCGGGGTGTGCAAGGAGGTGTGTTTGCGAGTTACTCAAGCACAGCGTGGAGTGGAGTGAACCCTCTCTATCCCAGGGACCCACGCTGCAACCGGGGCTGCATATTATACAGCAGACAGGAATCAGATCCAGAACCAGAGCAGCGCACACATGCACACACACTGACTGGAGAGAGAAAAGGAGAGAGAGAGATTGTGAAGTGTGTGTGTGTGTGTGTGTGTGTGTGTGTGTGTGTGTGTGTGTGTGTGTGTGTGTGTGTGTGTGTGTGTGTGTGTGTGTGTGTGTGTGTGTGTGTGTGTTTTGGAGAAAGAATGAACCACTTCAACCTGCCTGCGCGGGAGCCCGATAATAACTACCGGGCTGTTCCTCTGGATGGATTTACCGTCCTTCCCACCACGCATCGCAGAATTTCGTTCACAAGACAGCTGATTGTGAAGCCAATCAATACGGAGCGGAGGGGAATTGGACAAGAAGGCTCAGATATTTTTTTGCGTTCTTTGCTCTCCGACATCCGTGGAGAGGACTGCGCACCTGCGGAGAGTCTCTGCTTGGCTTTTTTTTTTCTACCCTCACTGAGAGGTCCGATTTGCGAGCTGTCGCAGCTATAGGCTACACTTTACTGGACTGGACAGCGGACTGGGCATTAGATTTGAGAGGAGGGGTGAAGAGGAGAGAGAGAGAGAAAAAGAGAGAGAGAGCGTGTGACTGGATGAATCCATTTCTTTCCTTTGCCACTCCACAGGCGCTCACCCTTTTATCCCAGCCTGACCGACGGACAGCATGCCAAACGCAGACTAAAAGCGGAAGAGTTTGGTAAGTAAAGGTAGACTAGTTTCTCAGTCTACTCTGTTTATGCCCCCCCCTTCTTCAAGGAGTAAAAGCAGCTATCCCACAGAGCGGTTTAATTTCCCCCTCTTTTTCCACTTCTCATCAGAAGACTGGAGTGAGACGTTCACACCTGCAGCACCCCCGTGCAGGACCGGGTATCGTCCGCATCTTGGATCGGGGCTGGAGTAACCACTGGCTCCGCGTTAAATGGTCTCCAAACCCCGAGGTCCCCCCGGGATGGCGTGCAGTGCGTGTTACTACCTGGTTATCAGCTCCACTCACCTGAGCAATGGACACTTTCGGCGCGTCAAGGGTGTCTTCAGAGGACCGCTCTGTCCAACAGGAAGCAGCGACGCACCGGTAGGAGCGCGTCCTGAGTGAGAAAAATGAGCATGTTTTCATTGTCTTGCTTGTGGAGCAAGTTGTTAAATTGAGCATGTAAAGTACTTCAAAGTAAGTAAGTAAGCGTTGTTGTTTTTTATTGAAAGTCTGAAAGCTGGAAGGGTCATGGTAGGGACTAAATTGACAAATGCAAGGTTTCCAGCTGAAGCATAGAAAAATGAAATAGAAAATGGAAAGGTAGTTGTATTTCCTTACTTTATGCTC
Source organism: Fundulus heteroclitus (assembly GCF_011125445.2). Classification (NCBI taxonomy): domain Eukaryota; kingdom Metazoa; phylum Chordata; class Actinopteri; order Cyprinodontiformes; family Fundulidae; genus Fundulus; species Fundulus heteroclitus. The sequence continues at coordinate 22,738,890 of NC_046363.1, read as the reverse complement.
TGTTCCATTGTCTTAAAGCTCCGCCCATCTATCTATCCATCCTTACAGCCTGTAGTTTTTGCAGGCCCCATATTGCAGGGTTTCTCCTGGATCATAAAACGCAAACCTCCTAAATTCAGAAATCTTCATTTGTGCCCTTAAAACGTTTTAAATAAGTCTAGATTCTCTATAGGAGAACTTAAATAAAAATAAGTTACATCTTTTCACACATTGCTTCTTCTATCGATTCTGTTATTTACAATAAGCACTGTGCTTGTTGTAAAATACTCCTGAAATCGGATTGTTGTTGCTTAGTTGTTCATATATGTTGCTATAATTGTTTGTTATTGCGCATATGATAATTATGAAATTTAAAACGTTCTTGTTATACATTATTACCATACTAAGTGCTTTGTCATACCAAACTGTATGTTTAGCTTGGTTTTGCATGAAATGTTTGATTCTGATAGCCAGCTGAAACCCAGTAAACGTTTTTAGGTATACTGTCAGAAAGCATTGAAGTTAGGTAACCTAGGCATTTTAGGACTGATGTTACATGCCAGAGTCAATAAACAACAATTTAGAGTCCTGTTTAACTAGCCTAAGTTATTATATATGTTAGGTACAGGTTATAAAGTTCAAGTCATTATTTATAATGTGTGTTGTTTATAAATTTGAATAATAATAATAATCTAAAAAGTATTCAGTTTAATTTGCTAAGTCTTAAATAGACCACTGTATAAAAATATGTCATAAAGTCACAGTTACTTTTTGTATTTGCATTTCAAAATTAGCTAAACAAGCATGGAGAATTCTGAAAACTATATAATTTTGCTGTAAAAAAAACAAAACTTACAGAAGCCCTGCAAATGTGTGCTAACAAGAAGCTTCTCAAGTTAACTAAAGATAGGAAAGATAAAAATAGGAATAAAAAGCTCATCAGACCCAGAAACAGTCTTATGCAGCCGCAGGGTGGATGAGAATATTTTTTTCTCGTATGTGATAATTTCTTTTCCTGAGTAATAAAAGAACATTTCCTTTTATTTCTTTTGGTGGGAGAGAGACCAGAATATTTTTATTTAAAAGAAAAAAGAAAAATTGTGTAGCCAAGCATGAAGTCATTGTCCGGTACAGTTTTTTTTTCTTCTCTCCTCTGGGAATGAAATGAATCAAATCACATTACTTCTGTGAGAAGGAGATGAGTTGAGCAGACCAAAATGGGCCTAATTACCTTGAGTCTATTGTTTAAGTCTTAGTTGTTCATCAAATGTGTGCAAGAAAGAAAAAATTGTTTTGCATTGGTGGAGAATATTAGCCGCTAAAACCCTGCATGCAAGCACATGTGTGGTCTGTGGTACAAATCTTCAGAAGAAAAGCCAAAATGGAGGGAAAAGCAGCTCAGAAATAGCGACATATTTGAACTGCGTATTTTTAGGTGAATCATGTGTTTGCATGTACGCATGTGTGTGTGTCGTAGGTAGATCCAGGAGCTGCTTGGAGGGTCTTGGGTAATCACATATTATTCATGAGCTCTTAATGTGGGATGAGACAAACTGGCACAGCTGATGACAAGTTTGATGAGAAAGGAGGAAAGAAGCAGCTGGTGTGTGTGTAATGCTGTGTGTGTGTTTGTGTGTGCACGCGCTTGTGTGTGAACACTCGAGTTATTACCAGTCTGTCATGTTCTGCCCGCGCTGACTGTGTGATGGGAATGAGCGAGCGGTGCAGAGCAGACGTAGTCAGACTGGCACAGAGACACGGCAATAAGTCACATTCACAACCATCCCTGCAAACTTCAGCACACTTTCTCAAACACACAAACACACGGAGGGAAAATGATATCCAGTTAGACCATCAGTGCATATCAACTCTTTAGATGCACAGTGCATATCTCACTTTCTGCAAATTAGGGCCCGGTGTTTGAATTTCATCATTCCTATCACCTGTCATCTTCTAAAAAAACATCAAAAGCCACTTTTTGGCTGCTCCTGCAACAGTGTACGTCTCCTCTCGGCTTAATTTATCAGAGAAAGTCAAATTTTGAAACACTTGTAGCTCAGTAGCGCATCTAAATTTAGAGATGGATGCAAAGTTTACGAACAGTTGCTAATTCCCAAGTTTATGGAAAGTTGTTTGAAGCTTCCTTGTGCATTTTGAGATGAGGATTCCCGTTAAAATGTGCCTCTGTTTTGTCAAGTCTACACTCAGTTGCAGCAAGGAGGAATGTTTGCACTTTCAAAGCCTTTTAAGTACAGATCTGAATCGGTCTGTATACCATATGTCTGACTGTATCAAGAGAAAGACATCAATGTTTTGTCTATCGCAGTCAATTAAGCAAAGCAGTCCTCTTTCCAGAGAATTATTATGGTTCCCAATCATAATCACATTTGGTGGAACGTGTCTTACCCCAGAAACTTCGACTGGACCACTCTAACACACAGTAGATCACTGATCAAGCCATTCTATCAGTAGCTTTGGCTGGATGTTTGGAGTCGTTCTCCTGCTGGAAGGTGAAAGTCTTTTTCAGCCTCAAGAAGGTTTTCTTCGACTTTTGCCCGATTTTTAGATTCATCCAGCTTCCCATCAGCTCTGACAAGCTTTTCTGTTCCTGCTGAAGAAAACTGCCCCCACGTCACGATACTGCCACCACCATGTTCAGCTGTGGGGATGGTGTTTTCAGGTTGATGTGCAATGTTAAGCCAGTGTGGTGTGGCCTTTCAGTAGGTGGACATCCATGTCTCCATTGGTTTGAAGTTCATCAATACTTATTCTATTCCAAGATACTTGGACTGAATAGTCCTCCATGAGATGCCCAAAATTGGGATAATATTTTACATTCTAATTCAGCATTGCACCTCTCCACAACTTTATCACTGACCTCTCTGTTGCGTTCCTCTAAAATCTTCACAGAGCAGCTGTATTTATGCTAACTTTAAATTACACACAGGTGGACTTATTTACTATTTATGTGGCTTTTGAAGGCAACTGGTTGCACTGGATTATATTTACGCATGTCAAAGTAAAAGTGGTTTAATAACTATGCATACCACACTTCAAATTTCTATTTGCTAAAATATTTGGAAAACTATGTCATGTTTTTTCCAAATAACGTTCTTTATATTTAGCTATCACATTAAACTCTAATTCAATACAATAGTATATGGTTGTAGCATAACAAAATGTGCAGAAGTTCAAGAAAAAGCAATACTTTTCCGAGACATTTGTGACAAATGCTTCCTAATCAGCTGACCCAGAGTAAATATCTTTAGTATTTTTTACATACTATTTTTTTTAAAAAATCAACTTCACCCACAATGATTAGCAATTATTTAAAAAAAAAATTCTAAATCTCTTCCATAACAAAAAGTGAAACTGTAAAAACAAAAGTTAAGATAAAAATGGTTTGTAAAAAGAGATTTTTATATTCAAAAGCTTTATTTTTTTCTATCAAGTCTGCAAAACATTTCAACTGTGGAAAGAGTCTATATGGTTAAACTGATCTGAAGAAATTCAAAAGGTAAAAGTGCTGATCAAACACAGCCATTCAAGGAATACCTTAAGTAGCTGTAGTTCTAAGGTTCCTCTCTCAATGCATAGGGCTGTTCAAGGGCTGACCTTACTTTAGTTTGCTGGATAAAAATGCTGACACCCTGCAAGGGTGTTGCAGGCTCAACTGCATTTGACCTTTACATGAAAATAGAAATTTGAACCATGTCTCACACAAATTGGTCTCTCAAAGCTGTGTTTTTCAGGTGGTATTTATTTTAGGAACATCAAAAGACTTGTCAAAGCTAATGTAGCAAAATGTACATATGGGAAGTTTTCCAATTTGCAAAAAGCTGGCTTAGTAGGTATGGAAGGTCAAAAGGTAGAAGAAAAAAAAGTGCTTTCAGATTTATCCATATTAGGGTAGACAAGGTGCGATATATGAACCTGTCAACATGATGAACAGTCCGTGCTTGTGGTCTAGTAGTTGAAAAGTGACCCCTTGTTTTAAAAGAAGTGAGGAGGAGAGATTCTAATGCATCTCTTCAACGTGGTTAAACATGCTGAGCAGTGTCTTTTAGGTGCTGTCGCTCCCATTCTGGAAAATGCCACAACAGCTAGTCGTTCTTTGATTTGGCGAAGTACAAAGCACCTCACAGCGGGGATTTGTCAAGGGTAACTTCTTGTGTCTTCTCTTTGATAAGGTATTGCAGAATGAAGAAAAAAAATACTGGGCACCAATAAGTGCTGAACATCAGCCAGCTTGCATCTCCAGAATATATCCTCTGGTGCATTTCAAAAGTGCTCTGATATTTAGTTAGCCTCCCTGGAGTGAGCTGTTCTGTGTCAAGGACAAGTTTTTTATTTTTTATGTTCAGGACTGCTTTATCACCACTAATTAGTAATTATTATAGGTTTCCGCGGTGTGTCTAAATTTCGGATTCTGTATGTATATTATCACCTAATTATCACTAGTGAGTCGTTCTTTAAAACTTTCATTAACACGTATAGGACGTTTTTGTTCTTGGCGTCAGTGTTAAGGGACGGCCGGAGGAGATAGAGAAAAAGGTGTCTGCAAAGGGAATTGTTTCAGGTCCAGTGGGTTCCTAATTTCAGACAGATCCAACCTGATACACAGCCAGCTACATTCTGTCGCTATTCTCTCTTTGGCCCCTTTCCCCTTGGAAAAAAAACTCTCTTTCTTCCACTGAGATCAGGAACAATGTCCAAAATTATATGATTCAGAATATTCAGCATTCCTCTGTACTTCAAAGCTCTCTACAATAATTATTATAGCCAGATCCAGTGAGTGATGACGCTCACGAAGCCTTCAGCAAGGAACGTCAATTGTTCCTCCATACATATGCTACTTTTACATTTGAACCATAACATTTAATATTTTCTTGCCTAAACTAGCAAGTCCTATTTACATAAGAATCTGTGGAGCCAATGCAGTAATATTACAAAGAAGATATTGGCCGCCAACATGAGCAGAGGTGCATCATGTTCCATGACAGACAGAAAGCTCATGAAGGTAAAACACAGCTAAACTGTTCTTAGGTGTTCCTTCCTGCTCACTCTAACTTTGTCGCAGCCAGAACAAACCACAGACATGTCTTGAAATGTTGTAAAGAATATATTCATTTTAATTAGCTCCTAAAGTGCAATGCCCACCGGCAGCGTCAGTCATGGGAAAAAATATAGCCCTATTATTTGCTATGTAACAACAGACAGTGGCAGAATCTAGTCAGAGGTTTCATGAGGTGCTGCCTAGCGATCTTTTTCAAGCCTGTCCTTTTCAGTGTCACCTCTGACACCGGATGCATCGCTTCTTCGTCAGATCGGGGTCGAAGATTTGAAACTGAAATCAATCAGCTTAAAAAGCAAAAAGTCTGAGACTGGAAAGGACACTGATTTTGATGTGAAAATAAACTGAGACAAACTGAAAAAAATGTCCAGTACATAAATAAAGGTGTAATAAAAAGAATAATTAAATCTTTTTTCAAACTTGACAGTGTGAAACTAATTTGACTTTTAATTAGCAAAAATTGGTTACTTTAGAGCCCAAATAAGCAAATGCACATTCGGAAAGAGCCCAAAACACACGATTCAGAATTAACAACAAGCGGACTTAACAACAGAGCCAAAAACCATTTCACACAATGACCTTAGCTATTAGCTATTAGCAGTAGCGAATACATGGAGGACATGTTTACATTGTCACACTTTTTACACTTCGAGGCTTCCATAGTAGCTATTACCATGAAGTTGATTGTAATTCATTTAGGGCACCATTAAATGGTGTGCCGTTGTGAAAATCTTGCACACTGGGGCTTTAAAGAAACTTTAATTTGCGTCTTTTTATTTTAAATTTTTCAGATTTCATTATCCACATTTTACATTTAGTTTTAACAAACATTTTTAAGCTATTTTTTAAAAATGGACAATACATGTGACCCTCACTTGTCTCCCTAGAGTTCACACTTACCAGTGGGTGTCTTTATTGACTTAATTTTTAAACAGCTGACAACTGAAAAGACCCAATTATGAGTTTTTTTGTTCACTTAGTAAAAGTGTTGTCAGCATGACCGTAGATATAATTACTGATTAGATGTAAAGCAGTCTAAATAATTAGATCTTATGAGTAAAGGTCAAGAAGAGAATTGCGAGAATAACATTTATACACTTGTAGAAAACAGTTACAATGTAAAAGACTTAAATCCACGGGTACTGAACTATTTGTCAGCCGAAAAGTACAAGGGGTCAGCTCCCATATCCTTTACAGAATTTTATACGGACCTGTTTTTAAATATTTGTCTTCTAACTGAATATGTTAATGAGACCAGCATAAATTAATTGGAAGTATTAACAATATCTTAAAAATATTCAATAAAAGAGAATAGAAACAACCATGTAATTGATGAATATTTGCTTTTGTGAAGCACTATATTTCAAGAGACTTGTCCAGGATAAGAAGGATTGTGCTAAAGATGAATTGGTGCCTCTAAGTCTATGGTCCTCAGTTGGAGGATGTCTTGCCATCTCCAAGTTGGGTGCTTGCTGCCTGAAGAGGAGCTACCATGGAGGCGCAGACAACAGAGGCATTCAAATAACCCAATCGAAGTGGTTTGGACATCTTGTAGGATGCATTCCCAACTTCTGACAAGTCCCTCAGGGAAGAGGCTTTAGGGCAGATTAAGGATTCGCTGATGAGATTACCCCTCAAGGCTGTCTTGGGAATGCCTAGAAGCAGCTGGGGAAAGGGAGATCTGTTTTTTTCTGCTCAGACTGCTGTCTTCATTGCCTGCTGCTGCAGGCTTGTAGCCGAATTAGTAACAAAGTACCTTGAGGACAAAAAAAAAGTCGATGTATGGGAGGGGTCATCACAACACTCTGATCTCATTTCCACAGAAATGTGGGGAGAGCACACAAAGGTTGTTTCAACAAGGCAGTCCACAACCTTGTCTCAGTTACAGCAGTTCTGGAAAGTGTGACATGTCAGAAAGAGAGAAACAAAGCTTATCTGTGTTTTCAGCTGTGTAAAGATCTGGTTTTAAGTGTAGTCAACCATCATAAGTAATTACAGACGTTTTTGTTTTTTTTTACACAAGGAATTTATTTACCAAAATAGTTTCTATCTAATTGCAAAAATTTAGAGATCAAATCTAATCTATCAACGACTATTCTATCCTTTTTCTTGCAAAAAGGTGTTTAAAATTAATTTTCCTGGGAATCATCTTTAGCGTTTTTTCTGCTTTCAGAGGTTTGTAATCTCCTCGTCCTTCAATAGGGTGCAGTTGGATCAACCTATTTTTTTTTTATTTATTGTTTTTTAAGGTTGTTTCGAGTCTTCGAGGTTTCTTCAGCCTAATTGATTGAAGCAGAATTTTAGGCTAGTGTGTCACTGCTCCCTGGGATGTTGCTTGTCATCCTAGAAAATAAGCACAGGCAAAACCAAAGTGAGCAGGGATTTTTATTTGGTACAGACAGCAAGGAGAGGTTTGTTGCCTTATGTGAGTTTATGTTTTAACCACAATGTGCTCCCACTAGGCTTTTGAGAGTCAAAAGGCTAAGTCGGTGTGTTTCTGTGAAAGCATGATAGTTTAGTAATGACCATACAGTTTATATGGATGCATTTCTACATACAAATTCCCCACAAACATTGTAATTTTCTAGTCAAATGGATAGCAAACCCCCTACCTGCATACGTAGCCCTGTGTCCGCTCATCCACCACAGACCACTTTGATGTGCGTTTCACTGCAGTTGCACGAAGCAGATGAATCGAATTCATCATGTCACACAGTGTCAAAGCGAGTGGAAATGTGCTTGCTGGTGCTTGTGTGCGTGTGTGCATGTGTATTTGCACTCTTGTATTTTCATTGACTCCAGAGGGAGCTAAGCAATGTTTATGTAAATAAGGCTTCATTTGAACATATGCCCTGAACAATTGCCTTAGAAAAAAGTGTTCAAAAGCAAAAGACACTACAATGCTCAGAGTGAGTCATGTTCTAAGCTACAAACATCAGGCCACTAATGAGGAGAAAGGAACGGGGAGAACCAAGTGGAGGGCCATTTAGCATAGGAGTTTGAGCATCTAATTGACACTTTTAATTACAATGAGTAATACATATATATATATATATATTCACTGATTCAGAATCAGTATAAAAAAGCCCATTAAGCATTCCACCTGTTGGCAAGAAAGTGTAAAGCTCTTGACTTTAAAGTAGGGCTGGGCAACGATTAAAATATTTAATCGCGATTAATCGCCCTGATTAATCGCGATTAATCGCGATTAATCGCATTGTATTTACAAACTCCAAGAATGAATTCAAAAGTAGTGTAAAGAACAGTTTTATTTTAATGTTCTGCTGCCATATGAACAAAAGTGTTGTAACATTTGTAGCACTTATCAGTAACACATATTTAGTGTAAAGCTCAACTTAAACATGTAAAACAAAAAATAGCAATAATAATAAATTAAAGCTTATTGCCACTGACAGGGAATTCTCTTTATGGGGGAAAAATCTACCAAAAACAATTTCTGAGGTAACCGCAGGGAGCAGCATTATCATTTTATGTTCAATACCAAAATTTAACTTGGCAGTGGTTACAACTAACTTGTTTCTGTCATATTCCATGCTGGAAGAACTTTAAACTGAAATGCTTGCTAACTCGATATGCTTGCGTTACTTGCGTTTATTTGACGTTAACACGCGGTTTTTTGTTGTTGCTTTCTCGCGTTCATATAGTGAATGGCAGGGAAAAACAGGCAAAAACACATGGATACTTTGAAGAGAGAAGCGACTTCACCGACGGCGTCTAAGCAGACCCCCCCGCTCCGCTCCGCACAAAACTTGTTCCGGCCGCCAACTCACCGCCTCGCCTCGCCCCGCCCCGCCTAAGCTCGCTCGCGGTACCTGCGGGAAACACCGCCTTCCGCATGTCGGCTTTGTTTTTTTCCGGCCAGTATCTTTCTTCCTCTGAATCCGAGGCTTGGCTGACAGCGAGGTTATTGGCGCATTATCGCCACTTACTGTTCTGATTCAAACCCCTACACCGCAGCAACAGACCTTTACAAAATAAAAGCGTTAATGCGCGTTAAAGAAAATATCGCCGTTAATAGTCTAATGAGTTAACGCAAAATTAACGCGTTAACTTGCCCAGCCCTACTTTAAAGGTAAAAAATGTTTACCATAAAAGCCCAGAGACAGACGCTAAATAACGAGGGGTTGCTGTTTCACAGTCAACACCTGTGATGCCGCAGCGCCTCACATTTATAACGGCTAATGGCAATGCTCTTGCACGCTCGCCGACTTGGCCAAAAGGCCCTGGAGGAACAGATTGAGAGAGAGCAGGTAAGTGCTACTGAATGCTAACGTCCCTGTATGACTGGGCCGTTCCTGCTGACCGCTGCAAAGTGCTCCTGCTGATCACGGCTAATGTCCTCCATCACTGCATACGCTCAGCGCTCTGGAGATGGCATGTGCGCAAGTGTGTGTTGGGGAGAAAGGTAGATAATTTGGACAGATGGGTGAGAGGGGACAATGAGGGGGAGGAGGGGAAAGAGACAGTTGGCATCGGTATTAAAACCCTCTTAAGCGTTTATTGGCATTTCATTTAACTAATGAATTAATTAGTGCCTCATAGCGTAATAACCTTTGCTTGATCAGTGAACTGGTTGCCCATAAGAGCAGTGTTGTCTGTGATCTGCTCTTTAATACTTTTTTCCTTAGCAAACTTCTTGTCAGCTTTTTTTTTTTTTGCTTTGCTCTCTATTTTAGTACCTTTCCATTCTGTTTACAAAGTTTTCAGTTTGTTTGTGCTTTGTTATGTAACTTGTGAAAAAAGTGTCTGTTTAAGGTGATGCAACCTGCAAGTCTCTCAGCAACAACACAGCGTGCCCTGAAGCAGATGCTAGGTGTATAAACATCCGAAACACCATCCATGTGTACTTGTATTTTTGAATCTGGGATGATTTTGAGTTGGTAGCTGATCTGTATAAAGTTCACTATAGACCAAATCTTTTCTAGTTTGCGTTAGCAGCTTCCCTCTGCAGTACTGTCTAAACATACTGATATATTGAAAGGGAAAAGTGTCATTTGTCTATGTTTCTTTAACAAAGTCAGTTTTATCCTGTTCTTAGCCAATCAGGCTAACAAGAAATTACAAAAACAATGTAACTTCTGTTCACATTGGTTTATAATAGGTCAGTAGTTATATTATGCTTGCACAGGATATTAACAGTCAAGTCCAAATTGTTCATGGCCTTGATACATTTACAGCAGCTGTAATCTTCTAATTTCACCAAGCATGCTTTTTTTTCTTACTTGAAGTATTATCAATATTTTGGAGTGGCCCACCCAGAGCCCCACTTGAATCATGGAGGGAATCTATGGAGGGAGCTAAAGTTTATGGTCATAACAAGGACCGACTTCGGAGACTTGAAATTCATCCCCCAAATATATTACTTATTGCTCCATTAACTAACATTAACTGTTTGCTGTTGGTTATTGTTTTTTTATGTTACAATTTAACCCCAGCTCCTTTACCAAGCTTTGGACTGGAAGAAATAACCCAAATGAGATACTCTGTCAGAGTTGCACAGACTTTTGTTCATTTATCTGGTTTTGTTTCAGTTTTCTTAATTTTGTTTTGGTTTTCAACCTTATGATTAACTAAGATGTCAAAACAAGCGTAATTAAAACAGGCATATTAAACCATGACATTTTTTATATGTTTGGTATAAAACTTATATTTACAATCTAAATCAGTGGTCTCTAAAACCGTACAGTCATTTTACAGCAATTTTTGTAGTTAAAAGACAAATTACTAATCCTTCGGTTCCTTTGGCTGGAAAGAGATTATATAAAGAAAAAACGCTTGCTTTATTTAGGCAAGTTTAACAAATATGTGCGCCAAGCTATGCTTTTAGAGAGAATGTTGCTGAATGTTTACAAACCTATTTGCTAATGAAAATTGCCATGAAAGCAAAAGACATGACCAAGGAAGAGTATTTTGAAGGCTAACCTATATTTTTCATTTTAAGAAGATTACAAGAGGATTTTTATGTATAATTGGAGATACAACACTCACAGTAAACCACAAACAAGTATCGAGAGATGTATTTAGTTGGGCAGTAAGATATTGCTCATATAAAAATGCTTTGATCTTGACTACAAGAGATTGTATTGAGATCCTGTGTAACAATTTTCATATGGAGGAAAATGCAGAAAAATTGTAGTGTATATTATGTTAACATATTTTCGCCAATACTGCAAATAAATGAGCCACATTTTAGTCCCACAACATTGTTTTACAACATAAAAAAATGTTTATGGGACGTTTAATTATATTCACAAAAATGACCTGTTTAAAGCCTTAATGGACCACCATTTTTTTATTAAGCCCAAGACAACGCAACCAGATCACACAGCCTATGACATCCTTTCTTATCCTGCTTGAAAACAGCAAACACATAGCAGATACTGTGGCAAAACACAATTCTTGCATCATCATTTCCTCCAGGTTTACTAGTGTTTTTAAGGAGCTAATTTTAAAGTCCTGTTAACTTTGTGAGATCAAGGGCAGCAGTATATTTTTGACTTGTTAGAACTTTATACTTGTGTGACTCTGTGGTCATCTAACCAGAGATTATTAAGAGTTCCTCAGACCAGAGTTAAAGCCCCAGGGACACGGTCCTTTCAAAGGAGCTGCTCTCCAACAGTAGAGTTAGTTTCCTTCCTTTTAACATTTACTGTCTTCATTTCTTTGAAAAAAAAAAAAAACAAGAAGCAGTCCTTTTTAATTAGAGATGCTTTTAGTAAGGGAGAGCTCTTATACAATTAGTTTGTATAAAGTCTTCTCTACAGTCTTTTATGTCTGTTTTAGAATTTAATGGTATCTTGCTGTAATTTATATTTATTCTGCAGTACTTTTGTGTTTTAGTATCAGATAAATTTGCTAAAATAACAAAGTAACCTATTTAGTCTAATATGCATCTGTTTGTATCCAGCTATAAGTACCTACTTATTTACACTGACTGTCAAAAAACAAAAATAACAAAAACAAAGCAGTTGTTTTGTCTGTAAAAAATAGAATTAACACAAGAAATGTGGTTTTAGACATAAAATAATGATGGTCATCTGTTTTGTTTGTTTTTTTGTTTGTTTTTTTTACATGTGCACCACAGATTTCCATAGAAGACCTCTTATAGCCAACTTTATTGATTATACTAATCAATAATTGCAGTATTTGCTACACTAGCAGTCTCCAAACCTTACATGTTTGTAGCAAAGACAGTAGCTGTTTCATGAATTTTCTGCATGCATTAGTTCACATTTTATATTATACATAATCCTATAGAGTCCTCCCTGCATAATACCATCCCTTGTAAAGATGTTAAAAAGCCCTCAAATAAATCCACTTTCTATTGCAGGAACATAATCTGATTCTCAAACAATTTAGTGTGCCAAAATCAGGTGTGCCATTATTTATCACACCTGTGCTATTAATACTTTGTACAGGCACCGTCCAATAGGAAAAAGCTTAGTCTTGTGTTATGTGTCTGGCGAGCCATTTCTCAGTTTAATGGTCACATGTTTTACATTATAGTGCTGACAAAAGACCCATGATGACCTTATTTTAGCTCCCTACTAAAATCTACATATTTTTCTTCAAATTGTTGTGGTATTTAAAATATATACATAGCCTGGGAAGGTTCTCAGGACATTTTGAAGTTAAACAGGCTCACAACAACATGGATCTTCCACCATACTTAGTGGCATACATATCTAATGTTTCATACCAGACTCTGGCAGTGTTAATTGCCAAAAAGCTCAGTCTTAGGCCTTGTCTGAACAGAGACAAACAGTAACAGTCAGTCTCATCTAGCAAAAGCAAACAATTTCAGAAAACTCTTATATTTATACTGGTCATGGCTGAACAGGAAATACTTGAATCATGGAACGGCTTGCAAGCAACCAGTTGGTATGTGGACACCATCTGATCCTTGTATCAAAAACTTGGTGACCCTTGGGTGCCGCTCTTTGCTTTGGATGTCAAACAGTGAGCTTTGGATTTTTTTATTTTTTTGTTTGCCTTCCGTATCATCCTCATTGTGCATTTTTACTAAATAAACCCGAATTAAGAAGTCTGCTACACTTATTTTTAAGGCTTTTTATGTTGTGGTGATAATTTAGACACCAGTGATTTTGTTAAAACAATTATTTCTTTCTCCCAGTGACTAAATGTACAAAGAATTAAAGGGTATTTTATTGAAATTTTTCTGTACGACATTATTCTGGATCATTAAAGGATTTTAAGGCTATTTTGCTATTTTAGGGCTTTTTACAAATCTTTCTTCTGGGCTTCAATAAGGATGTTGCACAAAGATTCCTGCAAAGCTGAATTGACTTGTCTTGACACCAAGTTCATCATGTGAACATGTAGTTGGCTAGATTTTGCTATCTAAAAAAGAGAAAAATGCCTCAGCTGATTTAAATATTTCATCGTAAAAGGTCCAGACATCTTCAAAGTTTGCTGTGGGTTAATGTAGAAGAAGAGATACATGAAGAACACATCAAAACTTCATGCATTAGCTACAGGACAGTCAATTACTAACAACAGGCCAGTTCAGGCATGGAGGCAAGGAAATGCACAGGATTTGATAAGAAAGGTGGAATTGCTGCGTTTAAGCCAGCCAAGTAGGTGCCAAACCTTAAAAAAGTATAAACAACAGTCAGATTATTATCATTATTATCACTCCATGTTTGTCAACCATTTCTGCCATATTAAGATAATTTTAGTGTTATTAGGGTTAGTGTTATCCATGTTAGTTTATTCCTTTGTATTGTTCCTTAGTTGTTTTGTGTCTTTTCACTGTGTGTCAGGATTCCCAGGGATGTGAATACTTATGTTTGCTCCCTGGGGAGCCTTCAGTCTGTTACTTTTATTCTCTCTGTCCCTCATTTGTGTTACCCTTTTTAGGTATCCGTTTAGGGTTTAGGTTTGTTAGATTCTTGTATCGGTTAGATCCGGTTTCTGTTAGGTTATGTTGTTGTTATTTCTGTCCTGTTCTCTATATCTGTTCTTTCTTAGTTTAGTTAGGCTATGTTCACACTGCAGGGAAATACGAGCCAAATCTGATCTTTTTTCTCATATGCGATCCATTTCCGTCTCTTTCATGGCAGTGTGAATGGCCCAAAAAAAAAAAAATCTGATTTGTGCCACTTCCATATGTGATACTAATTCGGATACGTATCTGATATTTTTCAGTGTCTACAGTCTGAACGTTCATGTCACATTTTATCTGTCTTTTGCGTCACTCTCCTGGCTCTCACTACACATCCACACACATTAGTAACAGTTAGTGCTCCATGAAACACTGTGCTGCTTTCTTCTTACCTTACTTCATCTTGCTATGACGTGGTCTTAATATATTCATCTGTTTTAGTTTTACATGTGCACCAAAGATTTCCATTGAAGACCTCTTTTAGCCAGCTTTAACGATTACTCTGTGATCAATAATTGCAGTAGCTGCTAAATTGGCAGTCTCCAAACCTTACGTGTTTGTACCAAAGACAAAAGTTGGTTCATGATTTTTTTTTTTTATAAATGTGTTCACATTTTGAGTCCTCCCTACGTATTACCATCCCTTGTAAAGATGATAAAACACACGACTCCTGAGCTCTTGTCTGTGTTACAGTCCAACAACAAACGTGATACTGTGCTTTTTGGTGCGTCTTCAGCTTTTGGTTAGCTGAATCCTGTTTCTCCTGTGTCCATCATTCATCCTTCCCTTGGTTCCTTGTTCAGATTCTCCCCCAGCTTCTCTCTATCTTGTTGACTGTACTCACCTGGTTTCTATGTTACCCATTACAACTCCACAGTAATTAAGGTCCCTGGTCTCTTCCTCTCACTGCTGTTGCTCTTGTTTTCTTTCTGTGCAGATTTCCCTCTTGTCTCTGTAAGTTTCCCATTATTAAATCTGTCTGTGTGTCAATTACTTGTTGTTATTTGGGTCCTCCTCAACAGGCTTCAAACATGACAATTTCTGATGGGATACTAATTTCCTGAAGCCCACACTCTCTTCAAAAGCCTGTAACTCATTTAAAAAACATGATTATGGTGATAATCAATACTTTAACACATAAATGTCACAGCAACACAAATAACTGATGAAAGGAACTGTGTCTCCCAAAATGGACTTCTGACATTGGTGTGTGTAAAAAACGTATGTGACCCCTTTGGTAACTTGCTAAAGAAGGATTAAAATCAATCATGCAAAACCTAACAATTCTAAAGAAACCTTTACTGTGGTGAGACATTTTTTTGTGTTTCTTTCAGTAGGGGTGTAACAGTCCTGTTGCCGCAGAATTCAATGTTGTTTTCTACCTGAATACATGCAGGATATTTATGTGCAGAACTAAACACGCGATGCCACGTTCTGCAACTCAAATTTAAAAAAGTGACACCAAAAGAAAACAGGAATTCCAGTTATCACTGATCCCTGCTGCTTAGAAACTTTAAGGTTTCTCGTGCAGCTACAGTCAAGAAACAAATGGGGACCGAACCAAACCTTTATGTCGGTCTTTTATTAACAGCAATAAGCCATGTAGTTTGTTCTGCACTTAACTCAGTTCTTCACCTGAAATAACTTCAAGCTGAATGGAAATATCACAGGTACGGAAGAAGAAAATCAGCTGACATCCCTATGGCTACTTATAGCATCTAATGAACTCAAACTCCATACATGTATGAGAAGCAAGTATCTCTATTGATGAGAGGGGATTTTCGCCCAACAGCTGCAGCATGCTGCATTCAGGTACAACACTTGGTAGGTTTTATTTTGATTTATCTATCTATTTTTTATGTGTCTTAGATGAATGCTGACATTCTCCACAGGACATTGCTTAGCTTTCAGTCTGCGGCAGTGCCTGCTGCTCCAAACTGGGGGCATGCCAACCGTCCTCAGTACTGGCTATAGACGACTGTTTCATTCAACCCTTTCAAATATTTCAGCCTAACCTTTACAAAGTGTGCTTTTCAACGTTCGATCCGTACGGTGACTGACACACGAACTAAAAAAAGACTTGCACGCTCATGCAAGCAGCCAGGCGCAGCAGATGGCCAACCTCTCATTTTGTACATTACCTCAGGACAGATGTTTGTCTGTGTGGTCATTAGTGATCGCAGCATCAGATAATCACCTGGAGACACACCAGCAAATAAACACACACTCACACACAATTAGTGAGTGTTTGATAATTACAGGATGTTTGATGAACCATCTGGAACACAAACTAAGACATAGATGAGCTGACTTGCTCAGAAGAATACCAAACCCCCAAAAAATCAGAGGGTATTAAAAATATGCACGAACATTACATAATCAAAAGGGTTTTTTATCATCAGATCATCAAGATTTCTTTGGATTTTTTTATTTCTTTATTCTGTTGTAGCAATTCATCCCCACTTCTCTGAACTTTGCAATTTTTTTTCTTTTTTATCATTTGAAGTTATCATCTGTGTTTTTCCCTTTCCATTTCTCTAGCCAATACCTTTGCTCTCACTTTTTTTTCTTCTGACACCTCTCCCACTGCCCTTTCCTTTTGCTTTTCATCTCATCTCTGAAACCCATTCATTTTTTAGCAGGTCAAAGGTGCAACTGTTTAGGCCTTTGAATCCTCCGTGGGAATGTGTGAGCGCACGTGAGGACAGTATGGCCGTATGACTGTTTGGGCGTGCACGAGGAGACTAATATTGCAGTGGCAATATTGCAGAAAAGTCCTTGAAGGAATGAAAGGGAAGACAGGGTGTGCTTTATTTGATGGTCAGTTTTTCTTGCTCTTCAATATCCTCCATTTTCACATCTCCATTCTGCTTCTTCTTCCTCCTTTGGTTCTGTCTGGATTCACGCCTTCACATAGTAATGATTGTGGAGATTACATTTATAGCTCCATTAACCACAGCCTGCATATTTTGATGTGCCTTCGTGCACGCTCGGGCGTGTGCGTTTCACATATTTGCACCTGTGTTTCCAGTGACTGCGTATCTCCACCGCTGACACCCAGGCCAGGGTTAAGAGCAGCTCAGACAAATTAATTATCTCTTCTCTGGAGGAGAGATGACTCACTGTGCCTTCTGGCAGAGCAGAAGCCCAGGAAATACTCCCAGCCTATCAGAGACCAAAGGGGCTCCTTCTGAATAAAGCAGCTTGGGTTTCTTTCCCGACTCAATCTTCACATCATATTTTTCTCCCACTTTGGATGTGCATGAGGATTATTTATAAAAATAAATGTGTCTGAGAGAAGTTGAGCAGGCACTCTGCATTTATAGATCAAAGTAGCGGAGGAAGTTTAATGCATATGAACAAGTTTTACTTCTCTGAGACTGAGTTCGTTGACATAAGATCAAGGCTTTTATGTTTTGCATTGATGCGCCCTGGAAAGAATGTGCTGTTATAGTAAGTATTGCTGCGTGCAGGTATACTCTCACACATAACATTAAGTCGGTCTAAATAAATGGAAAATAATCATAAACTAAATGCCTTAATTGGTATATTGAGTGTTGAGAAAGAGAGACATTAAGGTCTAAGTCTAAGTTTGTGGTCTCAACGCAAACTGCGAAACTGACAAGATATGAAAAGGGTTTTTCTTATACCAGTGTACATAAAATCTTTTAATGAGACAGCCATAATGACTTTCACAGTACTTACCTGTAGCTGAAGAGTTAATCAGCTACTCATGGTTCTGTTAATGAGTAACTGGGCCGTGGCTTTAGAAGCTTAAAAAAAAATGTGTAGGAAACAATGCAAGAGGTTATTCTTTAGGGAAAGCTCTAGCTGGTTGAACCTAACTGGGTCCTAATTGGGGTTTCAATGGGGGGAGGAGGGGAGGGATTAGTTCAATTATAAACATGAGGTTTTGTGAAGTTAATATCAGTAATGATTCTCTTTGTAGCTGATTAGCCGTTCCGACACCAACATTTTTTTGTGTTGTAACGCAGATGTTGTTCTGCGGAGTAAACGGTGACAAATCTAAGAACTTAAAAATTTCTTGCAAAAATGTAATATCTGCTAGTAAGGCATTGCATCTGCTGTATATATTCAGTTTAAGTTGTTTGGTATTGCTAAAATAATCTAACCCAGGGGTCTTGATCAGCCTACGTTAGCTTTCATGCATTTATTGGACAAGTCAAAAAATATATACACCATGAATGTTGTTACTCTGGGATGCCATGTATGCCACATATATGCTTCACTGCAGCAAAATATACAAAAGTTCCAAACAAATGTCACCGTAATGACCCCATAACATTCTTATTTAATCTAATACTACGCTGTGCATATGCTCGATGTGCACTGATGAAGATTCACTCACCATGGCATGCTGAATGCAGGGAGTGGCTCTACTTTCTTCAACAAGTTTCTGATAAATTTAGATACAATAACAGCATGATAATTATATAATGGATATAGAGGTTATGAGGCACTCATGGACTGTATAAAACCTTCAACTGTCATCTTATTGAGTGTGGTGAAAAATAAAGAGAGACAGTAATACTATGTTAAAAGTAATATGCCTTGTCCTGATAGAGCAAAACATTGTGAATTTTACACATTTATTCCCAGACTGCATCCACAACACAGAGAGGCAGAAAATATGCCTTGCTGTTTCACAAATGCTCTTCGTTTTTTCACATTATGACCCCTGTGAGAAATATCTTTTAGATAAACAAACATAACTGGCAAGTTAAGAAACAGTGCGCCAGCAGCTTAACCAAATAAAAAATAACTTCATAGAACCTCACTTCAAAAAATCTAAAATACCCTTTTGAGTTTCTGGACAATTTTGGAAACTGATCTGAGATTATGCTGCGTATTTAGCAAATGTAATAACATCAAATTCTCCTGAATGATAAGTGTTTTCTAATATTGGGAAAATGGGGGATTTTGCTTAATCGTTTTTGTTTCTGTTGTGCTCCATGTTTGTCTTCTGACCCCTGATCACTAAAATGGTGATGAGAAAGTCAGTGAGGGTCAAAGATTCACAGAGATAAAATATGACTGAGCAGTTATCTTCTGAAACCTCTGTCCATCTAAAGCTCTATTATTTACTGATTTCATGACTGAGGGGGGAAAATAGAAACTGCACAAGCAGAGTAGACATAGCTATTGCATTATAATAACATTGCATGTGTGTGCAGACGTTCTAGCGTGCTCTCATGTTTATGTATTTAAGCAGATAGGACCTACTAGGACATTCTGATAGCAAAGGGTTGGTCATGCATCAGTAGAAATAAATCAAATTATAACATTTTTACCTCCTCCAGCCTCGAGAGCCATGATCCCGACACTAATAATTCATGCTGTTTGCTTCAACCAGTCTTCATATTAGCCGCCATGGCAAAAACAACCTTCTGCAATTACCATGAGATGCAGCGCTCCTATGTTTAGCAGATTGCAGATGCCAAGCGTCCAGCTTAGGATAGTGCTGTGCAGAAATGTCCTGGCTGCACGCTGCCAGGATGGCAGGATCACAGCGGTCTGCAAGCTGCCTCCAGCTACCAGCCACCAGGTCTTGGCAAACTCGTTTTATACGGGCAGGGTGCCTGACTCTGCTGTCTGTTTGTGTATGTATGTTTGCAGTGATTGCATTTCTGCTTTTCTTTGCACAAGTCTGCTTGGTGGCCTTCTTACCCTTGCTGTGAGGTATATTCTTAACCCTGTGGTTTGGGATTAGTCATAACAGAGAATGGGAAGACACAGAAACAGCAGGAGGGGAAGGGAAAAAAGGAGAGAAACAGCACGAAGATGAGATACAAGATGCGAGTGGTTTGAGAGCATGCAAGTGCATGTGCATGGCAAGGACACTCATCAATTTCCCCAAGATTCCCGTCTTTCCCACTTCCACGAAACAGGCAAGGAGTGTAAACACAGACTTTGTAAGATTCTGCTTTTGCCTGCCTCTTTGTTTCTCTATGTGTCACTCTTTCTATGTCAGGTTAGCAAAGCATCTGTAATTGTTGCAGAACAAAACACAAAAAATGTACCGTGACATTATTTTGTCTTTCACGTCTTCTAATGTACAAGCTGAGTGCTTGCCATGTAAAAACATTAAAACACCTTTAAAAAAAAAAAAAAAAGATTACGCAATTTGTGGTGGTCTAACCATATACACAAACTTTATATTCAGCCCCCCTGAGCCAATACTTAGTAGAACATTCAGTTATGCTGTTGGTCATTTACTGCATCAGCTTTGCTCATGAAAAAAATGAAATTCCTGCTCATTCTTTTTTGCAAAATACTCCAGGCATAGTCAGATTAGATGGAGAGAGTCTGTGAACATGATTCCTTTTTTTATAACAAAAAACACCCTTAGCAGTTTTGCAAGGACCCCTGTACTGACATACAGATTAACATAGCAGTACAGCGGTATTTTAAAGGACAACAAAAAGCTTCAAATTCAGTGGCATAGATTGATTGGGTAAAATATGAAGTGTGATGGTGTTTTTAATTCTTAATCAGAGGCTAGAATATAAAGATAAAAAAATAAGGCAAAGGTCTTAGAAGTGCAAATTCTGAGAGGGAAAAGATGGGGGTTTAATTCTAACCTTTAAAACTTATAATAATAAAAAATGGGTTTTATTATTAGTATGTGTATAGCTCTTTCACACAAAGACTGATGTGCAATGTCCTTTAATGAACACGTTGCTACAGCGTTTATGCTAAATGCAAAGAAGTTGTTTGCTCACCTCTCACATAAATTAGCAGATCCAGCTGGTTTTGAATTTTGGAACTGCAACACGGTTTGCTTAGATTCAGGCTGTTATAAGACTTTACTCAACACTGTTTTTTTATACGAGAAGGTAGACTGGTCTCCTCTGTCCAGCAGAAGACTAAACCACTACTTTATCCTAATTTACACAGCAGTTCTTCCAATTCCACCAACAATCCTACTAAGCTACATCAACTAAAGGTTTGTGGGATTCTACTCTCTTCACTTACACATCTACCTTCTCACTGTAAAGGTCTTAAATGAAGTGGGCAGCAGGTCTTTTTAAAGTGTGGCTCCATTTGTTTAGGAACCAGCTGCAGAATGTGTTTTGGGTTTTCCAGGAGCTCCTCTGTAGGAATACGTCCAAAGATTATTTAAAGGTCTTGGAATAAAGTACATCTTGTTGAGAAAGCTTTTAAAACTGGTGCTTTACTTTTTGATTTTCACATTGTTTGAAATTCTTCCTAAAGCCTTGCGGTGTGCTGCTGCTCTCTTTGTCAGAATTCTTAGTGTGCGTGTTTCCTTGTTAAATGTAGGTAAAGAGAAATGGGCGGAAAAATATTATCAGATCCCTATTACCTACAACTTTAGTGCCACCAACTACATTATAGTCTGCTTTTTTCATATTTACCTAGAAAAATATCAGTACAAAGATTTTCACAAACCACCACTCAATGTGCCCAAGTATCACAAGTGGTACTTTTACTTTAAGCTTCGGACCCATACCTCTAAACCATTTTATAGAGCCATAGCCGAAGCTAGATGTTCAAGATCAATGTCCTGCTTGGAAGGGGAACCTACGCCCCAGACTTAAGTGTTCTACAGCCTCAAACAGATGTTTATCTGCCTGTATTCCTCTACAATTAGCTCAATCTAGCTTCTCATCAATCCAGACCATCTTCCCTGCACCAGGAAAAGCATTCCAACAGCATGATGCTGCCACCATCATGTGTCACTGTGAGGATGGTCGATTAATGGCAATGTAGTTTTACTTTTCTACAACACACAGTGTTTTGCATGTGGGCCAAAAGTTTACATTTTGGTCAATTGACAACACTACCTCAGTTTGCAAGGCAGTGCAACTTCCACTTGAAACACTGTATTTGCAGGTTACGTTACCTTCCATCTTGCAGGCCAGGCAGCCAGTGTGTACGTTTTGGGAAAAGTGCAAGTAACTCCTTTCACAAAGTGAGGAAAGATAAATCTATGAGCTGGTAGCTAAATGTGGGTGAATGTTTTCGTTTATGCAGCGGCATGTGAAAAACAGCAGAGTGTGATTTATGTAAATGAGTGTCACCGGCCGAGAAAGGAGGAGGAGGCAGAATTCCCAGGCCTGATGAGTGGCTTAATGATTCATCAGCCCAGGCTAAGGCAGGCATCAATAATGGATGACAGAGTGGGTCATGCAGGATTGCTCGCCCCTTGATTAAAGCGCTCCACCGCTAAACGCCTCACTTCCTCCCTATTCTTACCTTCATTCCGTGGGGATAAATACAGGAGATGTGCTGCATGCGCACGGCGTGGCACGCTGGCACATCTGGTCACACACACACACACACACCTCCTCCTCAATCTCTGCCTGTGCAGCCTAATGTCATCTCACCTCTCACATGCTTAATAGGCTCTCATCCCTTCTTCATCTCCTTACCCTGTTTCTTCAGCCTTAATCCAATCATATTAAATGTGAGACAGCAAGAGAGGAATAAAACGGAGCAACAAAAAAAAGGGGGGGAAAGGAGAACATGAAATGCATTTGGTCTGAACAGAAAGGGAACCTCGTTGGAGCTGCGACAGGAACATAAATGTTCCTGGCCTCTTCTTCTCACACAGGCTGGGAAGACTCGTTCGCCCTCTGTGTCGAGCTGTAAGCTATATGTGGCTGTTAGCGCGACAGGACAAATCTCTGTCTATTAGGAGACATAAACCTCTAAACCCTGAGCTACACAGCCATACATACTAATGCTGCCATGCAGACGGTTGGAGAGAGGTTAGAATGAAGGTAAAGTGTTAGGGAAAAGAAAGGGTTGCCGCAAACCGAGCTGTGGAAGGAGACAGAGGAGGATGTTGAGATCTGAGAAAATCCCTGCACAACACGGGGTCTCACCCGCTACGGAGTCGCAGAAATGCAAAAAATAAAAAATAAAAATCCTGCAAAGTTGCACAAAACCCGCAGAACCTGCGTATGTGTGCCCACAAACAATTAATTTCGTCATCAGAGGTATCATTAGTCATCCATGCACTCGTGCTGTAATCTGCCTGGAACGAGATCACTCACTCCTTTTGGACACACTTGTGTTATCCCCCTGATAAAGCACAAATGAACCACACAAAGGGAACAAGCACACGCGCACAAATGCTCAACCGCACAGCACCGGAAGGCTTCAAAAGAATCTGCAATCATAAAAGCTTGAAAGGGAGCAATCATTCCTCAATTCACCGGCATCAGCAACCCGTCGCTCCCTCTCATCCGTCCTCGCCCCTCATCTGTTAGTTTCCTAGTTACTGGGACTTAGACAAGCAGGGACAGGAGTGTGTGTAATCTTCGTTTATATTAGGTCTGCTCTTGAAAGCTGTGGCTTTTCACACACTGATTACCTGCTTTTGCTTAACCTGTCTTTTACTCTAATCCCATCATGCTCAAACTGTGGTATAGGGACCACTAGTTATTTTTGTTCATTTTCCTTCAGCTTTATAAACTAACTTTTTCTACTTAGGGAGAAAACCGTTTCTGGTTTTGATTTTAATGTTTGGTTTCATATCTAGTTGGTATTACCCTTTGAAACTGAATTAAAAGGAAAATTGATATGTCATTATGAAGAACTCAGGATTTTTTGTCCATTAAAGGCAGCTTATCACTGTCAAAAACAGCAGGAATATTTTAACCACAGAAAACCACTAGTTGTGAAACGTAGCCGTATTCAGAACTTTATGACTGCCTAAGCAAGGCTAGTTAAATATGTTTTTTTTCTCTCACTACATTCAACAGTTGTTTGCCTCCAAAACCTTACTATAGCTGCCACATAAATTAATGTTTAGTGTTTGCTGTGTCCTTGTTCTGCATGGTCCGGTCTGCCTGCATAGTTTCTTTCAAGATTGGACTGTCAGCATTGTAAATGAAGGTCGACTTCTACTAGGCAGGACATCTAAAGTAGATATTCAAGGTATTTTGGCAGAAGAAATTAGATGAGCGTCTATATTTCTGTTCTCTGGACCTTAAATGAAATAAGAAAGATCTTCCTCCAAATATTCACGATAAGAGCCTTGAGTAATTATGGGACTCTAGATTTTGAAGAAATATTTTCAAAAAGACAACTCACAGTGTCCCATAAAGGAATCCGCAGAGGCATCCTTTCTGTGTTATGAACAAAATATGAAAAGATAAAAAAATATATTTCTACTATAACAACTAATGGTAATAATTATAGTTGTAATCACAGGGACAGACTACAGTTCAAGTCTTAAGTATGCACTCATTAGACACTAATTGCACATTATTTTGATTAATTTTTTTCTCATGTTATTTTCAAGTAAAACATTCAAGATTCATGATCAGATACTGTAAAAAAAAAATCCTGATATGACATTTTTGCTACATCACCCACTCATTAATTACACATTTAAAGGTTTTCATAATAGAAAATTGATGACTACAGCATTTATTTGTCAACTTGTTTCTATTACGATTTTAAGTCAAACAATCTTTAGAAATGCGTTGAGATTGACTTGTTCCTCTCATCGTTGAAAGCCCCGTCACTGAGCAAACGATTAGCAGACGCTACGGGTTCTCTGAGCTGCATCTGGAACAAGGTGGAATTGGTTTGATGTAATTCCAATATCTAAGTTCCACTGCGCAAATGGAAAGCAGTCACACAGATAAGTGGTTTGAGCTAATCATAATCTGGGCTCCCATAGAAGCAATAATAAAAAAAAGGAATATTTAGAGAATCCTTGTGTAAACGTCAGTGGGGGACAGTGAAATTTAGACAACAGCTAGAGTTTTCCAATTCAGAATCAGTGAAGTCTCTGTTGAACATGCGAGAAACAAAAGACACAAAACAAATATTGAATATTTGACTCGAGTCTTTTCAAATTCCTGTTCTGTTATTTCCTGTAGGGAGAGGGCCAATTGCACATGTCTGATAAAATAGCATGCAAAAGAATTCATACTCCTTGACTTTTTTTTTCAGATTTTGAGTTCTTTTAATCTTAAAATTCAGTTCATCTTCTTTGGACTTTGACTTATGTCTGCGTGTAATTGTTAGATAAGCAGCATCCATCTTTCCATCATCTTTGACCAGCTTCTCTACCCCTGATAGAAAAACAAACTGCTCACAAAGCAAGATAGTGTCACTAACATATTTCTCAGTGGGAATAGTGTTTACAGGGGGATTTGTTGTAAGTTTTAAAAATCACATAAATGATTTGCATGAGGCAAAAATGTTCAGTTTCCCTCTCACCTGACTGGAGCAACTTGTTCCATATTTGCCTTGTCCTGAACATAGCTTGAGAAAGTTTTTTTTTAATGGGCTTACCATGTCTTTCTCCCATAAAGTTCAAAGTTGTGGAGTTGTGATCTGTCCACAGATTCTCTCTCCTAAGTTCTGCAGCTCATTCCGATTTTCCACGAACTTCCTGTCTGTGTCTCTGAAAAATGCTCTCCTCAGACAGCCGGTAGAGGTTTACAGACATGTTTTGGCAGATTTGCAGCTGTGCCATACAGTTTCTCTCTTCCATCGGTGTATTAAAAAGCTTTTTTGTGAAAGGTTCAGAGTTTGGCGAAGTGCTTCATGACCTAACTCTCTTTTGAACTTGTGCACAACCTTATCACTGCTCTGTCGGCTGTCTTCCTTGGTCTCCACGATGCTGTTTGTCTGCTAATGTTTTAGCCTCAGAGGCAAAACAGCTGTATTTGTTCTGAGATCAAATTGCACACAAGCAGTGTCTGTTTACTAATTAGGAGAAAGTTGGTTGCACTGGATTTCTTTAATTTAGAGGGATCAGAGTAAAGTGATACATTTGCACACCACATTTCATGTATATAAAATTGTAACAGGATGCATTGTTTTATTCCACATAATACAGAGTTACTTTGTGTTAGCCTGTCACATAAAATCCCCAGTAAAAATGCATTTCAACCAAGTGTGCAGTAGCAATTAGCATTTTCAAAAAAACTGGCAAAACACAACGAGGTAAGGTCCAAACGATGTCTCACAGCCTTTCATCACGGAGGCACTTGAAGAGGTTGATACATCCTGAAAAATTTGTGAAACCACTATTCTAATCTATTTCATCGCAAAACGGCAGATTAAACCTTGATCACTCTTTGAAGCCGCCTTTCGGCTTGTCTGACGGACGGACGGGAGAGTGACTGACAGCGCTTCACTGGCAAATTTGATGGGCCCGACATAACTCAACAATGCTGTAAATTCTCTCACTGTATCTACGCAGGGTTTTCGATTGTGTCTGTAATTTAAATGTCAAGAGTGAACGCTCCATATACTTCTTTTTTATCCACCAGCTGGGAGAGAAAACGTTTAATACTCGAGGTGACATTTACAACGAAAAGAGGCTCAATAGGCACTCAGATGGAAGGACACATAACTGACAAGTGCTTTTAGCACACTAAAGAGAAATGTGAATCACAAAATGGAAGGAATCTGAAATGTAAAAAAAAAAAAAACAGAACCAGAAATAAAAAACACCTGGAAGAAAGGGAGAGTTCAGTGGTAGGAAAGACATAGAGTGAAAGGATAATGGATGATCAAATCCCACTAATCTGTTGGTCCAAGGCTATTCTTACTCATTCAGCCCCTTTGGAGAATTTGTTATCATTCAGGGCAAAACATGGACTTCACACTTAGTGTACAATTCACAAAATGTAGTGAAAAGTATAAAGTGCAGCCCAAACTTGCATTAGTCTCACCATCCTTCAGTGAATAAGCGGTAGGAAACCTTAAACTTTAAAGAGAAAACAGAGGTCGAAGTCAGAGCAAGGCAGCAGTAGAGTAGTTGTGGGATTTGCAAGAACCCATCCCCACTTTCATAAATCTATCCTGCAGATTTGTTTTAGTATGTGAAAATTTCTTCAGATATGTTTGTTTTTTTCTTTAGACTATGTCTGTTAAAATAACTCAACTGCTTCAGCCCGGCGGTCAGCTCGCACTGTGTTCAGTACGGCAGGAACAAGGTGGACAGGTGAGAGGAGGGCATGGATGTGGAGGGGTGGGCACACTTTAAATGTGTCACAGGGTAGTTCAGATGTCCAGCGCATGATTAACTCCGAGAAAACAAGTTAGCCCTTTTGAATAGAGAGGGGGGATGAAGTCAGCGATGGGTGGTGAGAGCTGCACAGTGCCTCCTATGGCCTTGCATTGTGATGGACGGGGAATTAAAGTTTGATTGCCTGCTGAGTGATCGTTTGGTCAGGCCTTGCGACAAATTATAGATTTATGACTTCAGCAGGAAAGTGGTGCAATTTGTCGATGCTCCCGGCTCTCTGCTGTAGACCCCAAACAAAAGCATGTTATTTTTAGCATGATGATCATTCTGTGATTATTCCAATTTTCGTACGTGTTTGAATGCAATATTCTGCGGATTAAACAGTGCTGAACTGCTATTTTATTCTTAATTGAAACTATGCAGCATAAATGCTTTCAGAGTTGATTTATTACCCAGCATAACTCTGTTTAATTAGAAATAAATGCAACACCTAACATGCACTGTGTAAAGCTGCTGTCACACTGTTTCTTATCTTGCCATTTAATTCAATTCAATTCAGTTTATTTATATAGCGCCAATGCACAAGACATGTTATCTCTGGGCACTTTACAAAGTAAATTGTATCGAATCAGTCAGACAAAGTGGTTAAATTTTTTCTTTTTGAGGAAACCAAACGTATTGCATCAACTCACTGATTTGCAACATTCACTCCCCCTGGATGAGCAGGTGGAGTCAGTGGACAGTTGTGTCGTTGACTTTGTGGCAGTCCCTCATATATGTTGAAGTTATGGAAAATGCTTCTTACGTAGATCTAAAAGTGAGAAAGTTTGCTGCTTTTCGTGAAATATCTAGTCCTGTCCAGTTTTTGAAGTATGTGTGTTGCTTTTATTGCACGGAAATGTTGTGTAGGGCGTGTGAACTGGAACGAAGGATGCCGAAGCCACGTTTTTAACCGTATACCAATTTAATTGGTGTGTCCCAAATGCTACTCAGTCCATAATTTATTGTTTGTTAAATGTGGGTTAAAATAATTTATTTGTGATGTCACTACTGTAGCTGTGGTCTTTACAAATAACAGCGGCTTTGCAAGAATTATGGTAATTTATTTTAGCAATCGATATTCAGAAAGTTTGTAATGTTTGTATTCAGCAGCTTGTTTACATTGGATGATTGTTTTTAAAATCATGATTGAAAACAAGATGCTTCTCACCCCTGGCCATTCAACCGTGAACTTTATGCCTTGTTAAATTTAAGTCCACAGTGTTTTAGACGGATTGGAATGATGTAAAGGCAGCTTGACAAAATCATGTGAGAAAAAGGTAATTTAATTAAGATAAACAGTGTTGTATTGCCAATCAAACTCTATCAATTAGGATAACCTTCCCAACCTGCATCTATCCCCTTAATTGGCCCTATCCTAATCTGTTTAGTTTATTGCTATGTATGAAAAAAAGCAGCTGGAAATTTAAAATCTATTTTTTTAAAACAATGACTTTCATAACTCATAATTAGTTGTATACTTATTTATCAGTGGCTCAAACCAACTTGCTCAAATACTTTCTCTCAGGTAGAATCCAGTCAGCAAAGTTTCAGCAACTGTAAAGGTAACGTAAACCCAGGCAGACAAAAACAAGACGTAAATTGAAACCGGGACCCCATGACGACGAACACATGCAGGACATGCACAGGAGATGAGCCGACAATCAGACAACGAGCAGCCGGAGCAACCAGACTATATTTACACGCATGGGACCCAGCCAGCTGATGAGACACAGGTGAAGCTGAGCAATGCAGAGAAAGCAATTTAAATGAAAGGGAAAGACACAAAGGGAGCAGGAAAACACTGGAGACACACAAACAGCGGTTTTCATCTCGCAAACTTATGCCTTGTTCAGCTTTCGTTCGGAGGAAGCTGGATTCTCACTAGAAGCAGAAACACAATCTCAGCATCCTTGCTGGGCAGTTGTTAGATTAATGCTTCGTAATGGCAGGAATGGTCTGGTTTTGGTTGTGTCAACAACTGACAATGATAATTTCTGAGTTTCTAAATTCTTGTGTTTAACGACACGTCCACTCTTATAAAACTTCTGGTCAGGAAATTTGGACACAAAGTCGACAAATGAAAAGCTGTTTTGCTTTTCTTCACATCTGGTTTTGCAAAGCTTTGGTTTATCAAGTTAATCAACTGTTAAATGTTCATTAACATATCTGGTTAAACTTTAAAGTTTGCCCGTTCACCCACATTGTTGTAGTTGTTTTTTTATTTTTAGTGTGACACCTTTTACCAAATATTTTACAAAAACACTTTTCCTTTTTTTATAGTATCCTGTCTGGCAATGTGGCAATAAGAATTGTTGTCTTAATGCCAAAAAGAGCCCAACAGACTTTCACAAGCGGAGCCTTGTTACAAAAACACCTTTCCAAATGTTTCCATGCAGCACATTAACTGGCCAGAGAAGGTAGCTTCCTTTTCAAATGACCTAAAAACTATTCCGTTTATTCTGCCATCACCGTCTGTCCTCAAAATCCTTAAGAGCATCTTTAAAAGACAAGGAGAGAAGGAGAAAGAAGGCCCCTGGAGAGCAGGGAAACACAGACATCTGCCTCTCACATCCTTGCTTGGAGATGCAACAAAGAAATGTAAATGAGAAAAGCAAGAAAATATGTTCACAATACAAAAAAGGAAAAAAAAAAAACACTCAAGGAAAGTTCTGTTGTTGTCTCACCAACTTTGTGACTTTTCAACTCATTTGACCTAGAAATGTTTCTCCTTTTGCTTCTGTGGATGACCCACGAGTTCCTCCCCTCAAACAGACGAGGACACATGAAGCTTCTGGAGGGAAAAACTTCTTGGTGGTCCTCTATCAGATGGCACAATATATATTTGGCACATTTTCACAGGCACAAAGGTTTTTTTTTTTTTTTTTTTGTCACCTAAGACTGATGTTATGGGACCGAGAATTTAATCACTTGACAGTTTTGGCTGCTCCATCTGCAGATCTCTCCTCACTCTCACACACGAGCCCTTTTTCAGGCATGAACACCAGGGATTTGGTGAGTCTATGCCGAGAAAAAGAAAATAGAATATCTGTCTTCTCTGCAGTAGGTAGTTTCGTATGCAGTCAATAAAACCAGATTCTCTGCTGGAGATGCATTCTCACAATTCTTCTGAGTGGCATCCGGGATAAGTTCACAAGAAGCTGCTGTGTTTTGTTTACTATTTGTCAAGAATGGCAGCTGAGGTTCCCCAATGACTTTCATCTTGTGCCGCTATCAATATCAGATAAATCTGGACAAATTTACAATATCACTAGGTTAGGGGAAGGCAACATTAGAACAGTGGAAACAGTGTGAAGCAGCTGCTCCTATCAGCATGCACACTCACTCCTCCAATCCTCCAGAGGATTTCCAGCTGTATTCACCTATAGTCTTACTCTCTCAAAATCCTGGCTTTTCGCTCGGGAGCTCGCCATCCAATCGAAACTGCAAGATGTCCAGAATGAATGCCTGGGAACCTTGTGTTCACACATGAAGCACTCTTGGAGATTGTCCCAAAATTTTCAAAATGCATCCGATGTGGGTCTAATTGTGAGGAAAGTAAAAGCATTTTGTGGAACATATTGTCATGCCTTTGTAGCATAATGTTTCTATTTTCATCCATCCCCTTTTTGGATAATGCATGTATATTGGGATAAAGATGTAAAATTTACTGTGATTTGCCGTGTCAGGGTTGTGTATGTTCTCTTGTTCTGATGTCACCGGCTCATTTTGATCAGTTTTTGTCCATATTTAAGGACCTGGAGAAGAAAGTTGAATTCCTTGTAAAGAGAATATGAATCTACCTACGTGTTCAAATAAATATTAGGTAAACTAATCAGAGTCGGTCTAAGTACGTCAGATGGAGCTGCTCTCACCATTAAGACCATGATTAATTAACAACTATTTATTAAAAACGGGATTGTTTTTTTGTTGTGGTTAGCAAACCTACTTTAAAACATTTTGATAATGATCTCCATGTCAGGATTTTGAGGTGTTTGTTCATGGTTTTTGTTTAGATTCACGATTTTCTTGTCATTTATTATGTTTTATATGTCTTGCCTTTTTTTTTTTTCTTTTTAGGTTTTGCCATGTCAGTTCACTTATCTGTTTATGCTTGTTAGATGATTTTCCTCGTTTAATGCATTTCTTTACTTTTAGCTTTGTAGTTTAATCTGTTGCTCATTTTCACTTAAGAGTGTTGTACTTTTATTCTTGGTTAAATTTTGTCCTTGCATCTCTGCGCAGCTCCATTCATGTTTATTTCAGCCTATAAGCGTTAGCCACTGCCACCTTAATCAGTTTCCTTCAGTCCACCTGTGTATGCCAATCAGTCCCCTTGTTTTCACCTGCACCAAAGCCACATTTATGCTGGTCAGTTTCATTTACTCCTCAGGGGTAAATACTCTTTCTGTTTGTGTCATTCCATGCCAGGTCATACCGTTTTCATGCCCATTTCTGAATGTAGCTTTTTATTTTCTTTCTTTTCTTTCTAAACTTCTCAATTCACCATCCTGCCTCTGCTTGCCTGTTTGCACTTGGGTTAACGCCAAAGCCATTCCTGACACAATGTTTGAAATAGTGTAATATCCCTTCCACACCACTAGTAGGTGGTATGTTCTTTGAAGCTCAACTTCATGTGCATGCATACAAATACTCTCTGCCTAAAAAGTCATCCCTACTATCATACGGTGCATGTGCCAGGCCTTCCCCATACAGGCCGATTCTGTTTTTCTTGTGTTCACCACAACGCAGACCGGGGTGTTTTGAAGACGTTACACTGTGGAGCCTGTTTTTTTAGAGAAAATGCGCAACATTGAGGTGTACAAAAACAATAGGAACACGTCATGTGCACTGGGCATCAGCCAAGATGAGTTGGAAATGTTGCTGTGCAGATAGAGCATCTGCAAATCATAGCATAAAATAAAGCCATGTTGTTGTTAGGTCATTGCTTCAACATTTGCACACTTGTCTATTTTGAAGCAATGGCTTTTATGTTTAGCATTAACAGCACCAGTAGCTTTAAGTTGTGTCATGCAGCAAAATGTTCTGGAATGTTTACATAACCTATGGCAGACTGTCTTAGCTGGTGATTTCAGTGATTTTGAAGTTGAGATCTTTGAAAAAAGGGGATATTCAAGATAAAGTAAATGGAACAAAATGGTGTTATCAATGATCCTGAAAAAAAGCATAAGTAAAAATGCCTATTGACTTGCGCCTCTAATTGTTTGAGTCTTATTGAAAGATTGCAGCATAGTGTCGTTTGCTCAGCCTTTTCAAGCAACATGTCTGCTCTGTTTGGAAGAAGAAAAAAGTAACTTACAAAAATTTTAGCTATGGTCACAATGCACTTACTTTGACCAAACTCCTAATTGGTTTAATGGATCAACAGTAAAGAAAGGCACCCACACAGATACACAAACTCTACCAGACAGTTGTAAATAGACCAGAACACAGACTGGAGCATGCATGAAGATGGATACAAACTCATCAGATGAATAGATGGGTTGGTGCAGACCACAGAGGCATATTACAGCCAGCCAAGGGAGATGCATTAGGGCTGCAAATATCAGCTCATTAACACTCGGCTATCCTGTTTGGCACGCCGTGTCTGCGTGCGCGCGCGTTCGCATGTGTGTGTGCCTGCCACAGACATCTTCAGGTTATTACAGTAACGAGCAATTTGGCCCGTGGGTCAACTGTCACTAGCTTCAAAAGAATGGCACGAAATCTCGCTGCTCTGCCAGACTCTTGTGCTGTCGGAGCCTCTCCATTTGTGTGAATAAATGTGTCTGACGGAACGTATCAGAGGAACACTTTAGAGGCAGGCGGGGGTAAAACGGTAAATGTGCTTTGGAGACGCTTTTGTCGTCACTTCAGATGGAGCGGTTTCCATTCGTTACAGTGCTGTAGGTGGAGCTATTTAAATACTTAATTGAGCTTGATTAACAGTTGTGAATAGTTTATTGCATTGTTCTCTGAAGGAATGGGGGTAATTGGAAGTTCTGTGATTTGATAAATCTCTCCTGTTCATACGTTTTCCTTGTCACACTCTTCTCATATTTTCAGCTTCACTTCCTGATTTGCTTGATACTGTGTTACAAGATATTACTGGAATAAAGACTCAAAGAATCGAAGTTATGATTTTAGTCATGGTGTCAGCTGTTACAGGGCTTGATGCTGGGGCTTAATAGTTTGAACTGTATTGTTACATGAACAAATACGCAACCAGTACATATGCAGCAAATGACAGAAATGAGGTCAATATTTTCCGCTTACCTAACCGCCAACTATTACCACCATTTCCTGTAAACAGCTTTTGTTCCAGGAGGCTTTTGAATAAAAACCTTTCATGTGTCACCGGGTCCTCAGCCTTTGGAAACATTGGGGAGAAATTGGTCTCATCATCTCACCAGCGGATTATTGTTTGGGTGTTGAAGGAACAAAAGACACATTAGAAACAAAAACAATGCTGCAAAAGTCAAAAGGGATTTGATGGAGCATGTTTTTCATGACTCCTTTTAGATAGAGCTCCTTGGTTAGTTGTCATTTAGATTTGTAGCTCTGCATTCAACCATATTTACACACATAGAGATCCTCTTCCTTTACCTCGGTGTCTATTAGTCTATCCGCCTGCTAGACACACGTCCATACCCATCAAGAGTTATGTTCTTGAATTGTAAATGAACAAGCGGCTGTGGATTATGCACCACTAAGCTTAGTAAATAACTTATTTAAAGTCTCTCTTCAAACCTTGCTGTCCTGTAGGGAGACTCCTGTAAATACAGGAGCCGACATGAACATCTTTGCAACCTCTTTTAGTTTTTTTTGCTGCATTTGGATGAGTAATAACTATGTGCAGACAGAAATATATACCAAATCCGACATTGTGATGAACAAAGACATTGTGAATCTGCAGTAATGTGTTCTTATGATTTGATGCCAGCTTTTCTGTATCAAACGTTTAGTTTTTCTGTTTTCTAAAAGCGAGAGAGCAATATGAAACTAGATTTAGAGAGAGGGAAATGTTTATATTTAAGGGATATGGTTGCCATTAATCACAGGGAGATAGAGAAGGCAGCTGTTTGGTGGAAGGCTGTGGTAAATATTGGAGCTAGAGGTTAGCTGCTTTAACTCAATGCCAAATTTATTGCCACATTGCAAAAAAAAAGGATAATAAATGTTCTTACAATCTAAACTCCTGGTCTTCTAACTTCCTGTTCCAGTTAGCTGTGCTGCTAGTTTGTACTTAAAGGGTAACTCACCCCGATGTACAGGCATAACTCCTCCACCAGACAAACATTTTGAAAAATGGCACCACAGCTTAGTGTGAGGATGAGCTGTGGAATGGGGAGTTAAGCAGGGCTCAGTGCCACAGTCAGGTCGAGGGAACGTGACATGTTGAAAAATGGAGTAACCAGGGCGACATCTCGTAATTTTATCTTGTGATATCTTGTACACAAATATACATTTAATATATAAATTGATGCCAAGTCCAGCACACGGTCTACTGAGAGATATTCTGCTAATCATCACATGAGTTTGTATGACCAGTTTGCGCCTGGCAACTGCTGTTCATTGTAATAATAGTTTCTTTGAAAGTTGCAGTGATCATAAAGATCTGAATGTTTTCTTTTCCATTCTTTGCATTAGAAGTTTTATTTAGCCGGAAGTTTCTATGTTTGAGCAGAGAGAATTTGTAACCATTGGCTGTGTTCTTCCAAACTCTCTATCTGCATTTATTATGCATGCATGAGTGTTGTTCTGTCCTATTTTTTGCTGGTTCTGCCCTGTTTTGAATTTCACAGTGAACCAAGTTTGCAATTAAAACCCATGTTTGGTTGCTGTTAACAATTATACCATCTGATCAGTTACATCCCTGAATGTCCAAGCCAGCATATTTAATAAGCCTGCAGAGGCGCAAATTCACATTCTTCTATATAAAAAAAATACCGGTACTCACCACTTGCCTCTGCATATCTTTTCACTTGTGATGACACACTAACGAGATTTTATGTGTTTATCTAGAAATATCTTATCATGTAATTGGAGTAAATGCTGTTTTCTATTTGTCCTCCCTGCTCTCTTCATCAAATAAAACTGCTTCTCTCATCTCGAGTCACATCTAATTTGCGTTAGGGAACGGTTTTAATGATCTTTCCCCGTTCTGTGTCTCATCCAAACATCATCAAATTAAAGAGGCAAAATGCTCTCAAAATACAGTGCCGCAGTAACTATCAGTCATGACAGACTCCAGAGTAAATCCTCACACTTTCTCTAAGTTCGCGTCCAGCAATCCATGAAAATACTGTTCAATATTTAATTACAGCCAACAAGAGAGTGACCAGTGAGATGAGAGAAACAATTTAGCTCAAGAGCAGTTGGCTGGTGGGAGCAATAGTAATTGCTTATTTAAGCTTAATTGATTAAATCATACCAATTTATTCACTCACTCATGTAGACTGCAAAGGAAAAGAAGACCAAACCCTTTTTTCACTGATATAGGCTCAAAGCATGAACGTTAAACCATTTAGGTTGAGTTAAAACATTGTCTTTGACTCCTACAAAAAAGTAAAAACAAAATCATGTTTGTGATGTATGTGATGGTGGTTGTACTGAAACAGTAATTTCCCTCTGGAATCATTAAAGTATTTCTGATTCTGATAAAATTGTTAATGTTGAATGTTCAATGAGACTTGGATGCAATGTTGTCACAATGCTGGTCTTACAAAATCTTCACATGCCAACATCTACCTTAAAAAAACCATAACGTACCAACATAATATTAGATGTGACTGTCAAATAAGCTCAGTTACATCAGAGTTAGTATGTTCTAATGCTTCTATAATGTTACATATCTATGTTTGGCCTCATAAGCTTTTTGTGCTTTGATGAATGTGTTGTTTTTTTAACAATCAATTTATATTTCATATTCTTTAGAGCAATTTAAAAAAGATCAGAGGGCCTAAACTGATCTGACCCAATAAAACCTCAAAAAATAAACTTGAAGCTGGAATTTGAAGTTATTTAAGGCTTAGAACAAAAATAAGACATACAGATTATACATAGGAACGAGAATAAATGAGGTTCATATTCACAAATAAAAACACATGGTGGCAGTTTGAACGGGTTTCATACAGACCATCAATGATGAGTGATAAGTACTGCATATCAAAGTAAAGTGCTGCTATATCTGTTATGTGTTTGTTTTATTTGGTACCATTATTGTGATACTACTGTGTTTTAGTCTTGTGGAATTGGGGCCTCTCTGTAGTTTATATTCGTTATAATAATAATAATAATTATTATTATTATTATTATATATAATAATTTCCATATGTATCTTGAAATAGCGGTGGAGGATTTAGGGATCTATAGTTGCGTCAAATAAGAGACATCACAGTTTAAAAAAGGTATTTGCCAGTGATGAAGTGCATTGACTTTCAAGCCAAACACACAAAATAACTATGTAACAAACTTCTGAACTGTGCAGTCTGTTCAGTATCAGATTTTTCTGTTTTGCCATCTTTAAAAAAATCACACTTTGCTTTGACTTCTTTTAAGATTTCTAGAAGATTTTAGGTCATTACTTCTTCCCATCATTAAGTCACCGCTAGCATCACCATGTCAAATACAACCTAGTTATTATTTACAGAAAAAGTAGAGAGTAAAGAATTTCACATGAAAACATGTAATGACAACATGTTTGACAATAAGGATAAAATGCAGTAGTTTGAGAACTTATTGAGCTCTTCAAAATTGTTAAAGTGTAAGTGTTCTTTAAGTAAAACCTTAAAAAGTCGATATTTTATTAGAGATTTCAGTTTTATTTAAATCAGATAATTAGATTCCAAAACCTATGTAATTGTATTAAAGTAAAAGAGACCAACCGTGGGGAAGCTCTGCAATAAAAGGGGAACAGGCAGCAAAAAATTTAAAATCTTTCTCAGCAGGTGAGGATAACAGTGGTGGAAACATTGTGGGGGAGGATGCAGCTGAAGCCAAAGCCACAGAAAGTCCAGAAAATGCTGAAGACTCAGACGCGAGACCATTAGTATCAAGAGAGCAGATGATTGCCACAGCATGGTTCTGCTCAGTGGAGCCCATGCAGGATCACGCTCAATGGGGGTCTTGAGCTGTGTTAGAACAAAGATGCTTAATTCGGAGCCAGAGAGAAAATCTACAAACAGCTGCAATAAATTTTCATCAAGTCTCAATTTTGCAAAATACTTTGATGAAGTTCATTACATTTTCACTCTGTGTGCTCAAAGCAGAGCCTGTCTATTTCTGTGTAATGAGGATCACATAATAGATGATGCAGCACTTCAGCCAAGCAAAATTTAAACTTGTTTTCTACATGCCTCTCTGAAACAGTGGATGTCATCACAAGGTATTTGATGTGTGATTATGGAGGACACATTTTATACATAGCTAAAAAAAAAAAAAAAAGAGCAGATGCTGTCGCTGTGCAGATTAGGTGCTTAAGGAGCCTCTTTGACTCAACATTGAGTAGAAATGGTCGCACTCTGCCTCACATCACTGTTCGCTGGTCAGAGAAAGTAGGCGTGTTGTTTGCTGAGCAGGGGCAGCGGTTAGGTAGGTCAAGGTAGGTACATAGACCAGTGATGAACCACTTGTTTTCCAGGACAAGCAGTGGCTGCTGCTCAGAGAGCTGGATTTACCAGGATTATTCAGACATACATGAATCAAGCAAACCACCACTTTGTCCATGATTTTGATAAAGGAATAGCATTTTTTTGATTTATTCTTCTTTTTTTTGGAGGAATAGCATTTCAACATAGTTAAAAGCTCAAAAAGGTTGCTTTTTCACAATATAGGCCCATTGAACAAAATTCTCAAGATTTGAGTGTAATAAATCACGGCAGTGGACCCAGAATTCAGCCAGACCAGCAGAGGTTCTTAAAAAAGGGATTTATTTAACAAAAAGCAGAGCAATGCAAAGAGGACTGAAGAATCAAAAAGACTAATAAAAAACATCCAGAACTTCATAGGAACAGAAACTGACTGATAACAAGACAGAATAGCTCAGGTTCTCTGGAAGGGAAAAACTTGGTCAAAATTCCAAAAACAAACATCAGCTCATGATTGACTCACCCAAAAAAAAAGCATAACAAGACGACCTGGCACTGATGTCTGGTCCCAACAGTATATATGGAGGTGGAGGCAGGTGAAACTGGTGAGAGGTGATTGCAGCAGGGGTGGAGTTAGGCAGGTGTGCAGAGTAAGTAATTAGACCAGACATCAGTGCTGAGGCTCTGACAAGAACAGATCAGAAACCAAACCTAAAAAGCTGAGAGGACAAGTGGACAGAAATAAACTACACCAGACCTGATAAGAAACAAAACAAACCAGAAGTATATCCTCGTTAAAAGGATTAATCTGTGCTTTCCAAGAATTTTCTGCAAGAGTTTGACCATTCATGTCATCATTATTGTTTTCTCAATTTGAGAAGTCTTCATAAGTTTTCCTCACTATTTCTCACTGACACGTTTTCTGTAGATTCTTCATTTACTGAGGTCTTGCCGGCTCTTGTGGCGGCATCTCTTTGCATATTTAATGTATAGAATAGCAGTTTTTTTTCTCTTAGCTGTCAATTTGTTAACTTGCACTGGTTTCTCAGTTCTAACATTCATTGTCGCCCACCATCCATGGCGTTAAACTTCCTTTTGGAATAATTGTTTTCCACTAATGTTGAAATTCAAGACAGAATTTCTTTTTAACTAAACCATTAATTTGTGTGGAATCAGAAACACACACACACACACACACATATATATATATATATATATAGATATATAGATATAGATATATAGATATATAGATAGTGGGCTGCACAGTGGCGCAGTGGGTAGCGCTGTTGCCTTGCAGCAAGAAGGTCCTGGGTTCAAGTACACCCCTGGGTCTTTCTGCATGGAGTTTGCATGTTCTCCCTGTGCATGCGTGGGTTCTCTCCAGGTACTCCAGCTTCCTCCCACAGTCCAAAAACATGACTGTTAGGTTAATTGGACCAAATTGTCCTTAGGTGTGAGTCTGTGCGTGAATGCTTGTTTGTCACTCTGTGTTGCCCTGCAACAGACTGGCAACCTGTCCAGGGTGTACCCCACCTCTTGCCCAGTGAACGCTGGAGATAGGCACCAGCACCCTGTGACCCCATGAGGGATAAAGCGGTTTGGAAAATGGATGGATGGATGGAATGGACGGATATATACATATATATGTTTATATATATATATATACATATATATTTGGTGAACCTTTGGGTTGATCTGAAGCAACCTAGCTAATTACTTCTTCAGGAAACATTTGCATTTCCCTTTTATGTTCAAACTGATATGGTGCAGGCATATAGCAGCACAGATCCTCTCTAAATGTTGATAATCAGTACATTTGTGTTAACATGGTGAAAGGCCCATGTTCAAGATGCCTCTGGTACAGATGAACCTACTGAGATAAGGAGGCACATTTATCTCCCAAATGAAGCAAAGGTTTCTGGCTCTGATATGAGCTGGGTTTTTTGAGATAAAAGAAGATGGTACTTCATGAGATGAATGACTTCAGTTTTGCCTGGAGGTTTCCCCAAGGACCCCTTTGATAGGCAGAACACATAATAGTGTGTATCCTTATCACAAACCCCTTTTTGTAAGTCCATGGGGTGGAAAGGGATAGGGATTACACCTCATCTTTGCTGGTAAGGGCTTAGTGTACAGTGGTGTTTCACAGTTTGCAAACCTTTAAGGACTTGCTGGTATATATTTGACCTAAAACACTACCAGAGTTTAGAAAACATCCTCAAAGCAGCATAATAAAATCCTACAAGACATAAATGTAATTCAGGGAATACACTACATTTTATTTGGTTATGTGCATTCTCTGCCTCAACTGAATTGAAAGGATTTGTTTAAGTAAGGTTATGAAGTTATAATCAGTAAATGTCCCCTAACCTGAAGAAGAATGCCTCATTATAGTGAATTCGTAGAAAAAGTGAAAAAATACTCAGAGCAGTGGATGGCTTAAACTCGTCAGACAGTATTCCTTGTTTAGCTGATTTTATCAAATTTAAAACACTTCAACTGAAATTCCATAAAACTGTGAGATACAGCACTATGTTAATGGATTTCACTCGTCTATTTTAGTCTGCGTTACTACAAGAAATTACATTAACTGAGGCGGCAACAGTGCTTCTGAGATCCAGAAAACCACCGCAGTTCCCATTGATTCAGTTGCAAAAATGACAACCTGTCGCAAAATCATATTTTATTTCTCCATTGTGTAAATGAAAATTCTCTATTACACAACAGTGTTGTGCTGTATCCCTGGGTAAGAACGTTTTCAACTCGCATTATTTTAATTTTAATTAAAGTCTGCTGATTGGCACTTATCTGAATAGGTATCAGCTATCCACTAATACAGGAAAAGAAAGTAATAGCTGATTACGGCCCTGTCCCAATACTCACACTACACCCTACGCCCCTCTATGGAGTGTGCACCTGGTGGAAGTGCACTTAAGGGTCCAAGTGCTTAGGTTTCAAGTGTGTAAAATTGGAGAATTAGGACACTATGGGTTATGTCATCAACTTCGACTCTGTGTCATAACTGCGACACCAAAAATGATGGGACCGTCACTGATTTTGCTTTCTTTGCTGCTAAAAATAGTTAAAATTATAACTAAGGGAATTGTTTGAGGGGAATAAAGTGCAGGAACTGAAATTTGAGAGGACTGGGCATTGCAAAGCAGGTATTGCCACAAATGAAAAATCAATGTAAAATAATATTGTTAAAACATGTACCCAAAATAAATATAAAATGACTAAAAAGTATACGTTGTGTGCCTTTAATTAATGATAGCACCTTGATGTGACATTGTTTTCTTTTGATACAGAAAATTTGTAAATAGTATTAAAGACATTTAACAAATTTTGAAAGCTGTTGTATTTGTTTAGAAAAAAAATTCAGCTGCTGCTACTGGTTGCTTACTTTTTTTTGGAAAAAAAAACACTTTCAGATAAAACAAACTCAACAAATAGAAATGCTTTACTTGCTGCTTTCCGACATTTTAAAGTGCAAATCCTTCAAGCTAATCCGATAAAACAGATAGAATAAAACTAAACCGGCTGCTACTATGGGGAATAATTTTTACTTGGTAAGGTTTTCAACAAGTCTCCCAAACAGGAGGTGGCAGTATGTTTTTAAATGTAGCATATAGGTCTTTTTACACGCAACACTAAAATATGTTGTTTTATTACTTGTATACTTGGCATCTTTTCCTCTATTTGCTCAAAATGTCACATGCAGCAATGAATTGTGGGAAATACACTTCAGCAATAAAAAGAAGTGCGGAACAAGACAAAAAGTGGGTGGGGCAAAAGACTTCTCTGGAGCATCGGAACACACTACACACTCAAGACCTCAGGAGGAACACGCATTTGAGGGGCACATGGGCACAAGTGCGAGTATTGGGACAGGGCCAATAACTTTGCCAAACTTCTCTTTGGAGAAAAAAAAACACCAAAGCAGTGAATTAAAGGGTTGTAATAACTCCTATACCACACATTTGCATAAAATCCAACACCTAGACATTCAGACTGCTTCTACAGACATTAGTTTAAGAATGGTCACTCTTGGGAGCTCAGTGAAACCAGTGTGGTATCGCAATAGGATATCACCTTTGAAATTCCTCTGGCCGCAAACTGCATCCAGGCAATACATCTCCAAGTGCAATGCAAAGCACCAGGAGTAGAGGTGTAAAGCACACTGCCACTGGCCTCTAGAGCAGCAATCTGTCTGGAAATCCAATAACTGTGTCTCTGGGCCGACATCATATTAAAGCCTTTGTAATAAAAATGGTGGGTCATATAAAGTTAATGTGTGTGATAAGGCAAGTAACCCAATGGTTTTAGCAATACAGGATGTTTGTAATGTCACTTTTGAAAGGGTGTAAACATTTATCCATGCCAACGAGCACAGTTGTAGATGTTTTTATCTCCAGTCCTCAAAAACCATGCGTCTTAAATGTTCTTGAGACTTGAGTCTCAAAAATACAGTAACTGAATGAATGGTTGAGTTGCCATTTCAGGATGTCATCAAAATCTGCAGGGACCTCTCATTCCATACAAGTGTGTTAACCAGAGGTGCATTTAAAACATGCAGCTTGTAAAAAACTGGGGTTGGACTATTCCTCCCCATAATTTCATGAAATAACAACATGACGATGGTACATCTTGGACATATGTGCAGTTCAATCTAATGATGTAACTGTTAGATGCATTTTGTCATTATTATTAATGCGGATATTAATCTCAAACCAACATCCCTGGTCCCTGGCCAAAAGATAGCCGCTGTATATTTTGATTCAAAGGCCCATGGGGGGTCCTTTTCTAATTTGTATTGCACTTGTAATGCTAGCTTGAACAAAAACAAGAGCAATAAGTGGAAATTTGCGCTTAGCTTATTTTAAATACTTCAAAGATGCAATAGTGCAGATAGTTACAGTCTTTTCCAGAAATAATTCCTCTGTTTTTGATGAATATGCTGTCCATCATTAGTTTCCTGTGCACATTTTACTGATTATCTCAGTAAAACAAACAGGACCTGTCCGTTCCCACACCAGCTGAAAATTATTAAAATAACTGCTTGTTTTCCAGACATTTTGGTTAGGGTCACTGATGACTCTCATTCGTGTCAAGTTTCAGAAATGTAAATGTAATTTCTTCGACAGACTCGGGATCAGAAAAAGTAAAACAAAAACAAGAAACACTGAAGCAGATTAACATTCACAAGCCTGCAAAAATAATCAAAAAACATGACATATTCAATGTCCATTCAAGCCTGCAAATATATCAACTGTGTTTAGATGAGAATAGATTTACACAAGTGAGCTAAATTGAGGTCAGTATTAATTTGGCTCTGGCATTTCAGGTTGACAGACTGTGTATGATTGGACAAGCTTCAGTGTGTGTCAGGATTCTCCTGCTGCCGATGTACTTCTATAAATGGGTTTAAGCACGTCAACGTGCGGGGTAAGGGTTAGAAATCACAGGCGTGTGCGTCTTCCGAGCCAATTAAAGTTCTCATGTTTGATTCCAGTGTACACCAGAAAAATGGTTTTCCAGGGTGTCTCTGACACAAACAAATTACTCTTGAGTGCACACACACATACATACACGTGTTTCTGCTTTGATGCCTTCGCACATTTTCTTTTTTTTCCCCCTTCCCTCGTGTGTACACTCCTCTCTATATTTCATTGTTAAAAGTAATTATCCTGACAGAACACAGGGAAGTGAGAGGAAGGTGTTAAGAGTATATCCTTAGGTAGGCCAGACCAAAAATACATCATATTCACACTCTTATAGAAGGTATACATGCAACCGATTGCATCTCCACAAACACCTAGCATTCATTATTTCTACCTCATCACTTTGGTCTAACTCCAGTGAAGGCCGCTCTCTGTGATTAGATCATTTCCTGGAAGTGGCTTAAGCTTGCAGGTCAGATCAATACCATGGCACACACATACACACTTCCAGAGGCACAGGGTCGATATATATCAGTTCCATCTGAGTTGATTTCAGTCTGGAAGAGGCCTGTCAGTCCTCCCCTTCTTTTCACCCTTTGTGTGTATAGGAAACTGACCGACAGCTTGATCATAGTAGGGATAATGTCTTTCCAACGACGTGTGCGTATTCAATTAAAAAGAAATAGATAAACAAGTGTGGAGGTGCCCTTGCATGGTCACAACTTTGTCCCACAAGATTTTGTACTTATAAACCAACTTTGTAGCTTTGTGGAATAAAAAAACCCCTGAGAAATTAAAGTTTTATTTGCAAAGTTAGCACCATTAACAACACTAACTGTAGCAGCAATCTGTCTGAGTAAGTTCATTTTTTTGAAAGATTCCTACTTTGGGTCAAGGTTTTCCATAATACTAATATTTATAAATTTGATATATTCTGTGGCGAATTGAGGTGCAAATAAAACAAAATAGCTAACTTTTTTTTCTGAGCAAGATCCCTGTCATTCCCCTGTAGTACTAAAGTGTTCTCCTGGGGTTTTATTACCCTAACATTTTCAGAGAACCTCCACCGCTCTAAATGTTTGCACAAAACACCCAACAAACATCTGTCCTGTGTTTTCTCCATGTTAACATGAACATGTCTTGTGTGAAACCGATGCTTACTCCTACAGATGCATCTCTTAAAGACAAGTTCTGTTCTGATTCATCGACTTGAATGGGTTTTGTCCAACCAAGGTCGCAGAGGTTCACAAACCATACAGAACTGATCCACAGACACAGATCTTTAGCGACGACTCATACCGTGCATGCTTTGGTACAGAAGCACAGATCTAACTTTCTCAGACATTTTCTTCCAAAAGGTTACAAGGCTTGATTTACATGTACAAAATATTGGTGAGTAAATATTTTGTGAGTCTGAACCGG
This sequence comes from Fundulus heteroclitus, assembly GCF_011125445.2. Classification (NCBI taxonomy): domain Eukaryota; kingdom Metazoa; phylum Chordata; class Actinopteri; order Cyprinodontiformes; family Fundulidae; genus Fundulus; species Fundulus heteroclitus. The sequence continues at coordinate 22,694,435 of NC_046363.1, read as the reverse complement.
TGTTTACTGAAGTGAATCGGTACCAATAAAAATTCACTGAATGACCAAGGCACCAGGAAGTAAGAAGAGTGGAAATAGAGGGAATAAAAGGGAGAGATAAAGTAAAGAAGAAATTAATTTACTGAAAGGAGGGGCATAAAAAGGACAAAGAGTGGGCAACCTGAGGAGGAAGAGAATGGTCAGAGGGAGGAGAAAGAAGGGTAGAATGAGAGAAAGAAGTGACAACCTCAAATTAAATTCCCATCATGTCAGTGTAGAACAGAATTCAATAGTGTTTATTGGCAGCCCCTAGCCTCAGGGAAATTACATTCTGAAGCAAAGCATGGCATGAATGCACACACAACCCTCAACACATGCGCACACACTAATACACAGCCGCACACAAACAAGTGAACACACTTATTGTACACAGCAATGCACAAGGTTCTGGACCCGAGAGGGCCTTCTGGCTGATGTGAGCATGCAGACAGGCAATTTATCCCCTCGGGTCTATGTGCCATTTACACAGTGCATGTGAATCTGTGTGTATGCTTTTATCCTAGTGCTATTTTGCATATCTATTTGTGTGTATTTGAACTTTTTTCGACACATCCAGGATTTTCCCGCCGTACAGAAGTCTAAATTGTACCATTCAGACGGTCATGCTTCCTGTCTATCCAATGTCCTTTTTCTCCACAGTCGGACTTACCGTATTTGCCATCACAGTAGATACGCAGGTTTAATATTATTGCGGCTGTGTTAAATGTGTATCCCCAGGCTAAAGCTGCAATAAGCACGTGGCTTCGGAGGCTTTGTTCAGCCTCCAGCAGTGCCAGTAAAGGCAACTCTCTTTAATAGGATGTCATTTAACTGTTTTATGTGGAGCACATGTAGGCTATTATTGCTGATGTCTCTGGAATGCAGATTCCCTTTAGATGGGTAACAGCTTCTGCCATTCGCTCCACCTCTCACTTTCTATGCCCCTCTAACCCCTTATGCTCTCATTTTGAATGCCTCTATCTTTCTTCCTCCAGGAATGCACAGAGAGGACTTTGGGTTGCTCGGTCGAGGATCTGAAGTCGCTTTTCTACTGCGAGCTGTGTGACAAGCAGTACCTGAGACACCAGGAGTTTGACAACCACATCAACTCCTACGACCACGCACACAAGCAGGTACAGAATGATGCACCTGACACACTGGCAACATATAGACAGGCAGGGGGTTTGATTTCCTGTTGTAGGGTTTGGATGTGTTACTATTTCATTTTGCTTGCTGATGGAAAGCTGTGCCATTATTACAGGAAGTGCCTGCCCAATTGGTTGTTTCCCAGCTGCGTGACAACTGTGTCACTTTTTTCTTACTCATCTACAGTAAAGAGTGTCGCTGGATTTATTCTTGGCATTTATATTTCAACACACTGAATGCCTCTTTTTGATCAAGTAAAAGATGAATTTTGATCAAAGAACTTGTGAAGAATGAAGTAGTTGAGCCCTTGCCCCTCAACCCCTCACTTTTTTTAATTGCTTTGATGACGTCTGATAACTGTGATCTTTTAATTTCCTCTCTTTTTTTTGCTTTCTGTTTTGATGTATTCAAGATTTTATTTGATTCAAGGTAGCAAGACATTACAACTGGAGACACGGGGCATGCAGTTCCACAGCAGGTTACCAAAGGGGCAACTGTAACCTTAGCAAATTGATCAAATAAATGCCAGTCTTATATATTCAATGAGCTGTTCCTTTGATAAGGATCCAGGTCTTCTCCAATTTTCAGGACAATCAGTCTGGTGGTTCTCGTAAATCCTGCAGAACACAAATTAAGAAATTCTTCTGTTGTGATGAACCTGAGCTAAAGAAAAATCCCAAAAAGGTAACTGTTAAAGTTGCAGGAATTTTCTTTTTAAACTATACACCAATAAACAATTACCAAGACAACTAGAATACCAAAATGTAATTATATGTAAAGTTCATAGGCCATAAATCTTTTATGCAAGAATGTTCCCTTCTCTCCCTTTAGCCCAAATTTAAAACCACTGATTTCTATGCATCTAGTACATAAGTACGCCGTTTTTATGTTTTTTCCCTCCGCTTGTGCTTCCTTCAAAAGACAAATAAATATTCAGCATTAAAAATAAACCATGTTGCTGTTGCGATAGCTAAATCATAATTCTGCTATCCTGGTTAGGACAGGTTGAAGCCAGTGGACCATTAGTATTTTACTGTGAAGCACTTTGTGATTTTTATCTGAGAAAAGTGCTATATAAATAAATTTTACTTACTTACTTACTTATTAGAAGAAGCCCCTGCAGCAGGTTTTCTCCTCCTTTCACATCCACTTCACCTGCAGTCTGGACTAACAAGCTGAAGGTTCTGCTGATAGCCCATTCTCCTAAAGCTATCTGTTGTCATGCCAAGACATATACTCACACGCTAAAGCGCACAGACATGCACTTACCCTTGTACACTTGTCCGCAAACACAAGGCGATCTCTCAACCAAGCCAAAGCGCTTCCCACTTCTCAACGCCCACACTGTGCATCATGAAATAAACATTGAAAAGCGGCCGTTCCTCCTCTGTCATTGTTCTTTGGAAATGAATTGAGGCAACTGCAGCCCAATGTTAATGCTTTGTTTTAGCCGACGGCAGGCACATGAAACGAGCTGCATGAGGCACTGAGCTGACAGTAGCCAGCGGTACTTTGGGAACGCACACACACATGCACGTACAGAAATAAAAGGATGCATGTACGCCCTGCCTGCAGAGCAGACAACAGATGAAATTCTAGCTGAAGACAGATTCCCTGCAGGAGTATTGGCTTTGGAGAATGGAAGCTGATTGCGTTTGCTTTGTGTCCTTTTTCTTGTCATCGATTCCAGGGCAAATATTTCTGAATGCAGGGGTTTACAAGTCTTCGCTGCTGATTATACCCATTGATTTGTACAAAACAGATCCCAGATTTTTTTTTATTTTTTTGTTTAGGGGAAAAAATAGAAATCAGTGTATTGACAGCTCCCCTCAAATGATACCTGAAACCATTATTTATTTTTCTCTCAGTGGATTGGAACAAACTTAGACTCACCCCTAGTTAAGAACTCTTTAAACTGGCTCTCATCACAAAACAAATAGAAATTAATAAAAACATACAGTACATAATGGACACATTATCTGGGAAAAATAATATTTTCAACGTGTTTTGGGGATGGATGTTGAATATATTCACCTATCCCATGTGTGGGCAATGTCTTCACGGAACAAACAAATTCTTTGGGAGGCAAAAACCCATAGTGGGTTTGCCTAAGTGGACAGTGTAAGGTAACAACCCTGGTTTTATGCAGATTTTAATGAGTTGTTTCTACATCTAAAAGGTGACATACCCCAACCAGATTGTCAAAAGCAGTGGTAAGAGTAATTTTTTAGCTGGAGAACAAAGATGGCAGACATGTATGGATGCCAAAGGAGCAACAAGGGCTGTCAGCTGAACAATGAACAGGTCACCAAGAAGTCTGTTGATGTTTCTATATGACCAGGGATTCAGTTTCTTGAACTCTGTTATCATACAGACATCAACTCTTAGGATTAACCTGTGTAGTTATGACAGCTAAAAGTTTTGAGCTTCGTTTTTGCACCCTAACAATTGAGAGTAGCAAAGGAGAACAAATAATTTGGGAATTTACATCACTCAGTGTCAGCGCAGAGACACTAAAGATGTTAGTTCCTGGAGCTCCACAGCCAAGGAAAAACATCTAAACGCTCGCTGTCAGCTGCAGCTTTAATGAACACAGAGTGATCCATAATCAAGTGAATGATCATGCAGAGACTGTAATGCAGATAACTTGACACATTTTACCGTGGCTACACTAAGCCACTGATAGCTTTCAACACGCACACTGCAGAGAAAACGTACCTGTAATCTTTGCATAACTTATGACATAACTTTTTTTTCATCAAAAAGAATTCCAATAAGTTATTGCAATAAAGCATTTTAGCCAAAAACTGCAGACTGTGATCATTCGTTGGTCAGCCTGCAAATGGAGACTGGAGAGTGTAAGTCTAGAGTGTAAAACAAAGTTTTACACTCTAGATTTGAACATTTAAAAAAGAAAGTCCTAACTGTAACAAAACCCAAACACAGTCAGTATGGTTTAGGTGCATAGGTTCAAAATGGTTTGTGAAACGAAAGTAAGAAGGGATGAAATGTCAAGACAAAGGAATGAAATTGAGGGAAAAATGGGGCTTACAAATCCTAAATTATAAAATTTGGCCATGGCTTTATCTGATTCTGGTTTAAATAAGTTCTGGAGCAGACTTTTGTTTTTCATTAATTGAGACATGACGTCTTCTACTATTGAGTTTGAAATTAAAAAATGCCTTCCTTGTGTATTCACTGAAAATGGTCGCTTTTTGTTGGGCTCTACATGTAATTACAGTTTGCATGGAGAGGCGCCTGTTTCTGAGAGAATAATAACCTGGCAAATGCACAGTGCCGCAGAAGGTATTCATCCTCATATATTTGTTCTGTAATAGACTGGCCAGTTTTGTCTGTGTTCAGTCCCTCCATAGTATAGTGGGCTAAGTCCATGTCTTTGATTTAGGTTTGTGAATCCAGAGGTGGGTGGTAACTAGTTACATTTACTCAATTGCATTTACTTGAGTAACTTTTTGAACAAAGTGTACTATTAAGAATAGTTTTACTGCATTGTGCTTTTTATTATTATTACTCAAGTATCGCTACTTTTACTTGAGTAACATTTCTGACTACCTGCTGGGAGTAACTTCATCAATAGTTTATGTTAAAATGAGACTTCTTATTTGTACACAAGCTTTGTTATTTTAATGTTTTTTTCTATCTGCTGAGCTCATTGATCCATTTGAAAGTCAAATGAAAGTACAGTAAACAGCAGATATTGTCGCTAGAAGTACATTGCACTATTCTAACGTACTGTACATTAACTGCTGTAAGTATTGCTTTCAAGTATAATGTTGAAAAAAATATATTAGACAAGTGCTTCTTCTGCCTGAATTTGCTATTTTTCAATTATGTTATTCTTTGTATTTATTTTTGTCTTTAATAAACCAGGAATTCCACATAACCTTATACTTTTGTCTGTCGATTAAATAATTTTTAAACATTAAAGCATCAATTGTTATGCTTAGTCACTCAGTACTTGAGTAGCCTTCTTACTGAATACGTTTTTACTCTAACTTGAGAAAATTCTTGGCTGACTATTTTTACTTTTACTTGACTAAAGATATGTTGAAGTAGTGCTACTCTTACTTGAGTACAACGTTTGGCTACTCTACCCACCTCTGGTTGTATCAGGACGGGCAAAAATGCTGTCAAGTCTGTGTGCAAGTTGTAATGACTTGCTGTAGTGGCCCCTGCACCAGGGAGCAGCCGAACAGACTCACAGGCGAGGTATTTTTTTCCCTTGCTGATTGCCATGAACAGTATTAGTGCAACTGAGATCTGTTCTTTCCATTTTTTTTGTTGCTTTTTTTCTTCTCAGCCACAACAGTTCATCATATAAACCTCTTTATTTCAGTATGATTACTATTCCCCATAGAATACCTTTTGCATCATGACCACTCACATCCCACGTCTACACACGACAAACATTCGCACTGCTCAGGCATCTCCATGTTTGAGGGATCCCATACTCACAGTTTCAGGCTCACATACCCAGAGCTATCCACAGTGAGCGCAGAGTGGGAGGTTAAGCATCACTCGATAATGTAAAAAGGCACCAGCTTGTGTAAGACTCAGCAGAGATTAACCTGACACCTGTCAGCTCCTGCATTAGATCCAGCTCGCGAAAATGAGTGAGTATATAAATAAATCTGATGAGTGAGGAGCTAATCTGATGAGTGCATGCTGGCGTGTGTGCGATACCTATTGTATTGGCGGAAAATAGTGCAACGCAATTTGAAAGTACATGTGGGATAATCCTGTTGCAAATTACATTGCAAGATTCAATTCAAAAAAACATATGAGGCGAGCAACAAACCCTGAGTTCACTCTGAAGGAAATAAAAAAAAATACATAAGTATATATATATATATATATATATATATATATATATATATATATATATATACTGGAAAGCAGGAGGAAGAAAGCGATGCACAAGGTTGCCTCTATTCCCAAACTCCTGAGTCGCATCTCTACCCTTCAGATGTACGTGGAGACAAAAAGTCTGTGCACACTCACACCTGCCAAGCATGGATAAAAACAGGATTAAAGCATGTCAGAAAAGGAAACCGGAGTGAGGGGCATGAATCATTGTTTCCCTGGAAGAACCAGTATACCCATGGCTATGGCTTCACATAAATACACTCACACACAATCCTTTAACATACACATGTTAAAGGATTGCCAAGCTATATGGCCAAGCTAATAGACCTCCCACAGTCTTTAAAAAGAAGACACTCTTAATGTTGCATTTTCTCCTCTGTATGTTTCTGGCATTTGTTTTTTTCTGTGTTTGACAAAATCATATAAGCAAAGATGGTGCCTCGTTTTGCTGCCACAACAGATGTTTGTTAAAACCCCTTTGACATCGCATTGTAAAGCAGTGGTTCCCCTGTAGCGCTTTCATTTAACGCACAGGAATAATGAAGTGTATTTTAAGCCCTCCACCATCCGCGATAACCCAAGAACCATGGCGGCAGAACATTTTGCACAAGCATGTCTTTTTTTCTTTTTCTTTTTTGGAGGGGAAGACTTGATCTGTTCAGTGTCTTAGTAAAGAGTTTTTTATAGGCCTATGCATCTTCAAAAAGCATTAAAGAGCACAGCAACCTTCGAGAGTTTCACTGCCTGATGCAGGCTGCACCTGTGTGAAGGTAAACCATTTACAAAGCCAGAGATTCTCTTTTTAGCTTAGCTAATCGTACAACGTGGATGCTGCAGACTATGTTTTCTCATCAGGGGAAAAGTGAAAGGGACGCACACTTTTTATGAAAAACAATCATGTTACAACCACAGACATCAATGTATTTTATTAGAATGTAATGTTAATTGTGAAGCAGGAGGAAGAGGACAATGGTGGTTTTGTAAATGTTTACAAATAAAAATCTGATAAAGCTTGCTGTCTACAAGTATTTAAGTCATTTACTCTCATATACGTAAATGAAATCTGAAGCAAACCGATTATCTTAAGAATAGGGGTGTAAATCACCAGTTTTAGCATGAGACGATAGTATATCGATTGGTTTGGATGATTATATGATATTTTCAGGTATCACAAAGTCATTTATGATTTCCGATCAATGGGATCGATATGATCAGAACATCATCTGCTACCTAAACTATTGTTTACACTGATTTCAACTCACAAAAAAAAAAAATTGATTTGACCATTTTATGTCTAAGCTCTTACAGGTATCTTACAGGTATTAAATCTAAATTACCATTTTTCTAATTTTAAAATAATAACAGCTCATCTGTTCGTTATAGTATCATCCCTGAATTTCAAAATAAAGGTGTGTCTTAAAAATTACAATATGGATCAATATTTAAATTTTGCATCGATATAATTGAATCATTAGTCATTTAATCAGTAGATCAATGTGGATTGATGCATTGTTAACGCCCTGATTCCTTTAGTGTGAACCCAAGGTTAAAAACCTATTTGTTTAGAGCTGCCTTTAATGTTAGTGTTGAAGTTTGTAGTCCAACTTGTCTTACACTGTATCTGACCTGCTGCTACTATTCCAATGCAATGTGCCTGCCTCTGTAATGTTCTCCCTCTGTCTCTGTAACGCTTTTCTTTCCTCTGTTTTTTTGTTTGTTTGCTTACGTACAGCACTTTGTATCGTCTTGTTACCGAAAAGTGCTTTATAAATAAACTTGCCTTGCCTACTTCAGAAATCAACGATTTAGTATTTAGAGATTGTGATTTAAACTCAATGTAACTACAGCTGTTCTGTGAAGCTCTCAGAGGTTTGGTGGTGAATATTACTGAATAAACAACATCATGAAGACCAAGGAGCCCAGCTGGCAGGTCAGGGGAAAAGTTTTTGTGAATTTCATAACCGGGTTATGTTTTTATTTTCATTCTTTGGAGGAGCTGTAGAAAACCACAGCTCAAGTGGGAACATTTGTTGACTGAACTACGTACAAACAGTTGTACACATCAGAAATATGGTTGTCATGACCCACAAGCCACATTGGGGAGACAACGAAAGCCCCACAGTAAAACATGTTTTAAAAAAAAAAATTGGTTCCTGAATACCCAAAGCTGGTACAAACATAACCTCCAAAAGTTTGCAGCTATAACTGTGAAAGGTGGTTCTGTATGGCATTGACTCAGAGCTGCTCAATACAAAAGCGGGCCACAATTTTTAAGGTTTAATTCAGAAAAAAATGTGAAAATCCTTCATAATTTTCTTTCTATCTCACAATTCTTTGCTACTTGCTGTATGACTGTCACATAACATTTCAAAGAATGTATTGAAGTGTTTGGTTCTAATATGACAAGCTCGGTGGTTATGAAGACTTCTGCTTCAAGTTGCTTTAATATAAGATTAGAGGGTTTTCTGTACACTTAAACATGCAAACACCTTACTGGGAAATGATCCACATGTGTATTTTCTTTCTCTGCTCATATTGGCTTTGTTTGATCAATTGTGATGTGGTCCATGGCTGCTATGCTTCTCTGTTCACTTATTGTTCCCTCAAACCCAGCTGCTAAACATGCATGCAGGGAAAAAGCTGTATGAAAGGTAGCCCATAACTTTCTCAAACTGCAGTCTTTTACAACTAAGTAGAACAAAAAGCAATAATTTCACACAGGACATGAATTTTGCTCTGTACATAAGTTCCCATGTGTCTTCTATGGTAAATGTAAGGTGGCATTACGAAGCAAAAAGCAATGGAAGACATCTTTAAAACAAACAAAAAGGAAAAGAGAGTAATTTATTAAGATATAAACACAGAAATCAATCAACATTTAAAGGGGACAAAAACTGTTCTGGTATTGTCTTGTTGGATTACATTGAATGTGAGTTAGTTTTACTTTAATGTCACTTTTGTTCTGCTTTTAATAAATATTTATTATGTCGTACTGCTACATTTTCTATTTCATTTCAGAATTGTGGATTTCGTCAGGTTTTATCTTATTCAAACAATCAATCTAACAAATATGTGGGTCTCTTTTCAATGTAAAAGCAGATGTCAGTGAATCACTTTTCCTCAACTGAGCTACTTAAGGGCAAGATCATTTCATTTAAAGTTCTGTGGTTGCCTTCCCTGCAAGTAAAACATAAATAAAGCTCCTTCCAACAGCTCAGAAACAGCATCAGTGACTCCCTCATGTCAACTGCTTCTGTAGGCCGCTTTTCACTGTTTGGTAGTGTTTTGGTCTCAAGCTGTGTGTTAAAGGAAGAAAAAAAAAAAAACAATTTTCCCCGCAAGCTGAATGAAGTTAATTGCCCATGAGCTTCGGGGGAGAACATCTGCAGACAGAGATCGCTGACGGCTTTGATAGACAGCTGCATGCAGAGAGCCTCTAAAACTAATTTCTTTCTCACTCCTTCCCTCTGTCATCTTCGTTCCTCCCCCACCACCCACCCCCTTTATTTGTCCGCTTCCCGCAGAGGTTGAAGGAACTGCAGCACAGAGAGTTTGTTCGCAACGTGGCCTCAAAATCATGGAAGGACCAGCGCAAACAAGAGAAGGCTCTAAGGCGTCTGCATCAGCTCGCGCAGCTGCAGCAAGAAAGCCAGCGGTGAGCAGGAGGAATGTGTGCGCCTTGTGTCTTAGTCTGTGTGTTTTATGTGTTAGTGTGTGCGTGTCCGACCGTGGCAGTCTGTGTGTAATGAGACCAGTGGCAGGAGTCCAGAGGGGTTAGAGTGCGTCACATCCAGTCAACGCTTCTTAGACTTGATGGATGCAAGCGCATATTTGAGAGCACTCAGCTGGCCTAGATAGGCCACAGGTGAAGTAAATATAACATAAAGACACATTCTTGCTGACACGTGGAGAGTGGATGATTTGTAGGTGAAGGAGATGTGGGTGTTTTTTTAGTGGCGAGCGAGGAGTGGAGAAACTTAAAAGTTAATGATACGAGTGAACAAAGTGAGTAGATGAAACTTGCCTGCGGGCCTGCAAATAACGACAGATGAAAAGAGTGCGTTGCTTAATGATAATCTTGATTGTGCTTATTTCCTTTGCAATTAAATGCTCTTCTATAATCAGATGACAAGACATGGATGACATCGCTACTAGGTTGAAACAAATTTGTTTTCTTTCACTCTTGTCTTGTTGATCATGTGGGATAATTCCCCTGAGAGTGCGTCAATATCAACTACAGTATAGTATAGTGCTATAGTAATAATGCGTACTGTAGCTAGGGAATATAAAAACAGCAAAAAGCTTTCCTCTATACATAACTCATTAAAGTGCTGAGAAGTGGTCTGCACTTACAATAATCCTCCAAAATCATCCAACTGTTGCAGAACTGAAAGCACTAGTGTTTACATATGTCAATAAATTAAGTCAACACAAGATGATCTGATGAGTCCTTGAGCAAGAGATGGCAGATTTCTAAGCATGTTTAGATTTTTTTTTTATATATATATAGTTTAAAAATTGCAAAAAAAAACATATCTGTCAAAACCAATTTTTTTGGTTAAACTTCACCAGCCAAAACCAGGACTGATAACTGGCAGCCCTGAAGATTTGAGAGATCACTTAAATTGGATCTGTCTGTCAAGACAAAGTGGGCCAAAAAGCAACATGATACTCATATCTAAAAAAAAAAAAAAAAAATCAAGAACACATGAAAGACAAAATTATCGCCATGTGTCAGTTTGGAAAAGGTTTTTTAAAGCCATTTCTAAAGGCTTTGAGACTGCAACAAAACTCAGTGAGAGCCATCGTTCGTAAATGGAGAAAACATGGAACAGGGGTGAACCTTACGTGTAGTGGAGAGCATCAACGACTCATGAAGGAGGTCACAGAAGATCCCAGAACATCCACAGAACTAAAGACACCATGTCTCGAGGATGTTTCTCACACTGTGGACTATTTATTACATATCAGAGTATACAGAGACAGAGACATAGGAATGGTTAAAGATGTCATTATGTGTTTAACTGAATAGAAAATGTCCTTGAAATCAATGCTCTAACAAAACAACAACCCCTATAAAGTGACATGGTTACAAACTAACAAGATCAAGGTCATGGAGTTGTTAGCCCAGTCCCTGGATCTTAACCTAGTATGAAAGCTTTTGACTTGATTTCAGACCTGTTATTTCTAAAACAAATCAGATAAATAAAGAGGAATTGTGGAATCTAGTCCAGCCACCGCGCGCTAGGACATCTGTTCAGAAACCAAAGGTTGACTTCATGCAACGCAAGAAGTTCTCCGAAACAACCAAATATTAGTTTAGTATTTCACAGGAAAGCTGAATCTTCAAAGACTTTTTTTCTAGTTTATATATTAATGGTTTGAGTATGTAAGGAAAATTGCTGACACTGCTCTTTTTTCCCTTTGGAATAGACTGCAGCATTCCCCATGGGTTTCCGTGCATGGACCTGACTTCTTCTTTTTTTAACGCCCTGCTTTATTTTTTACCACAACTGCATATCATTATTGAAAAGAGGATGTGATTAAATGTGTCGTGAGCTTTTTGAGCCAATTATCTACTAATTATTCCATGTATAATAAATGTGTGATAAATGTATTCCTGTGTTTGAGTAAAACAGGCCAAACATTAGCATGATTATCTCTGATATAAGTACCAACAAGTTGGTGATGGTGGGATGGGTTAACCCTGTCCTAAAGTGTGGGGTGTGCTCTGGTTTGCCTTATAAAATTATGCTTTAGACTTTAATTATCTGGATTTAGAACCACACAAAAAAATACTGGACTGTGCCATTCTTCAAGAGATTTTACAATTGCAAACGTCTGGCTTAATATGCATATATTTTTAGGATTTGCTGCTTTCATTGAGTTTGATCATTTATTATTTTGTTTATTTTATTTGGGTAGTTCCTAGAATGCTTTGAGGGTATTGTCCATTTGCTTAAATCAGCGTTTGCATTACACTGCATATTTGTACATTTTTCTTCACTCAAAGATTGTACAACAAACACTAACGTCAAATAAAATGGAAAGCTTTAATGACATCAGGCTTTAATCTTTAAGTTTATGCTTTGACCAACACTGGGGGATTTAATTTCATTCTAGATCTTCATGGATTATATTTTTAAACAGCTATTAAGTGTTAGGTCCTTTTTTTGTTATAAAAGTGAAGGTATAAGTAAAATTGTTTTGTGTATTTTCTATCTTGTTACAGAGTTCCAAGAAGGAGTTTTGGGCAGAGACGTGCAACTAGAGCTATTAGTCAGACACAAGATAAAGAAGTGAACCAAAGAAACTGCAGCTCAGAGGACAATCCTAAAGCCTGTGACCCCCTCCAGCAAAGCACTGCTACAGAGCCAAGGACTTTCAGCCACCAGTCAGATGATTCATACCAATCTCTTTCACAAATACCTTTAGCCACAGCTCTACAAGAATCTCCACTGATTCCTTCAGTGTCTCACACAGACTCTCCGCCACTGCATCCACAACCTTGCCACAGCTTTTGCCCTCAACTACCTCCCCCTGCACAGGGGAGAGTGGGAGGCAGGCTCGGGGTGTCCTTCTGTTTCTCTCGGAGAGGGCCCAGGCTAGAACCTTCAGCCTCAGTCTTCTCAGACCTGGAGGAGGAGGAGAGAGAGAAGAGGGAACAAATGAAGGAAAGAGTAAAGGCTATAATGGAAGACATCGACAGGGAACTAGGGGAAGCAGATGAAAGTGAAAAGGATAAGTCCAGCCCTGAGAGTGTCTTGCTGAGGGACATGCAGCGCATCCCTGGAGAGGTTGCAAGAAAAGAGGGACAGATGGAACGTTTTCCTATTTCCACTGCAGCCAGTGACAATCAGAGCCAGGACTTATTAGTCTCACAGTCCCAGGCTGCGATGACCGTATATGGCACCACACTGGCAGAGTCTCAGATGGACACCAAACAGAAAGACAGAGTTGCTGAAAGACACCAAGTAACACTGAGACAGAGGGAGGGGGGTGATTTTCTATGTGTGCTGGGCAGGGACGGTTCAACCAGTCTCAGATGGCCTGTCAGTTTGCTTAAGTTCACCAAGTCTCAACCACACATCTCCTACAGCTGCAACCCGCTCCGCACCAATCTTCAGACTGCGGATAAACTCAATGAAGATCTGCAGGAGTCGCAGCAAAATCTGCTGCGTGCTCTTTCAGGTGAATTTAATCCGTTTGAGCCATCTGCTCATACAGCAGATGTTCATTCCTGTTTGCAAGGACGAGAAAGACATGAGATGAAAACACACAGACAGGGAAAAGATGAGCAACATATCAACGTGGAGACAGAAGCACATCTGTTCCTTGAAAACAAAAACCCTCCATCACTAGGAACAGGATCAGACAAAGGAAGGTGCATGATAAGTGAGGAAAATTGCAAAGGGGCAGCCCCCCATCCATTTGACCCCACTCAGAGTGACAGCTCTGACACAAACTCACAGAATCCTCCGGGAGGCAGATTAGAGGGTACAAGAGGGATCAGGAAGAGAGCCATCACAGCCCTGAGCTGTAAATTAGAGTCTGTCACCCAGCCTGGCACACAGGGGATGTGCATCAGCCCGTCCAGGTGTGAATGTGGGAGTGAGACAATGCACAAGTGTGCCAGAACTCCAGAGCCACACGTGGGTGTCCCAAAAGTGTCACCCAGAAAGAGGAAGACCAACACAAAGAAACACAAGCTGGCAAAGAAAAAGAAGGACAAGAAGGATCGAGCCTCAAACAACCGGCGATTAGCAAAGTGCAAAGTAAGGAGTGTTGTCTCCGCAGTCTGCAGAGCAGTAGATGCTAAAAAGAGATCAGCGAAGAAAAGGAGGCAAAGAAAGGACAGGGCGAGGGGGGTGGCTGGCGCAGACGGCGACTGTCTCCTGGGGAGATGTGTGGCTGAGCCAGTATCAGTCTCTGTCAGAAAGAGGAGGCCTCAGAGGAGCCGCCGTGGTGAATTCAAGTCAGAGCCGGGCAGTGAGCAGGCAGGACCGTACAGCGTCTGCACCGGACTCAGAGACACAGCAGAGGAGAGAGAGCGAGAAGGAGTTGCAGCTGCTTTTCCCTGGCGGTCCCACTTCTTTCGTTCCTCCTCGCCGGGATGCAACTCAACGTCGTTTTGGGAAAGGGGTCACCATGGCAACCCCAGGAGTTTCATTGACTTCTGTTACCCTGACAACAGCTGTGGTAGCGGCCCGACGAAAAAAAGAAAACTCCTCCACAGGGACAGAGAGTTCATTCATGGTGAGAGGAGGAAATCAGGGGGACGCGCAAGCTGCAGAGACAGAGGCCTGGCTTCAGACCCCCAGCAGTGGGAGTGGACGAGAGGTGGCTCTGCTGGAGGCAGTCAGGAGGGCAGGTTGAGAACTGGATGGAGCCCGAAAAATAAAACAGCCGAGTGGGATCATGTGGGAAGGTTTAACCCGAGTCCTACTTGCTGGAGCAGAAGACAAGAGAAGACAGAAGACGTAGACTGGGACAGGAGCAGTATCGACAGGTGGACTTTTGGCAGCAGTGATAGCTGGGACGACAGGGAAACAAAAAGGTCCACTTCATGCACCAAGATAATTTGTGACAGCAGAGACAGCCCAGGCAGTACATGGAGGTGTGCAGGCACAGGGCGGTCAAGTTCAAGGCACCTCTCAAGCCCTGAGTGGTGGACAAGCCGACAGCCATCCAGCTGCCAGAGTGGAATGCGCGCACAGGGCAGCAGATGCGATAGCCCACGCTCCTGCAGCCCCTGTAGCAGCACTAGCTTGTCCGAGCTTAGCTGTGAGTGGAGCAAAAGCAGCACCTGCTCAGGGATAATTGGAGATAGGTTGAATCCTGGCTCCTGCAGAGCATCCTCAACATTTGCAGAGACCCCTCTGGAGACAAGAAAGCACGGCAGCCCCACATTACCTCCATCTACGCTTCCTATTTCTCAGCTGTTCCCCCAGATTTCCCACCTGAAAGGGCCAAACCTCCCTTGTGACAGAAATCCCACACCGCTAAAGGAGACCGGCTCACAGTTAGACCATGGACCCTCTGCTTCTGATGCCACACGCATCCCAAACGCAGCTTCCCCAGAGTTGCTCTCTAGTAAGACTCTGCCACAGACAACATCCAGGACATTGATTTTACCTCTCATTGGAAAACTTCCTGCTATCCAGAGAAAGGCAAGGGAAAAAAAGGGACTGCTGGAAAAAAGTGTGGAAAAGAAGGGAGAGGAGGAAGCTAAGATCCATGGGGCCCTTGGCACAAGGAGTGGCAGTCCAAATTGTCCTCTGAACACTGCTGAGTCAAATCCCAGCATGATCCCAAATCTTTGTCAGCCGCAGATTAGGACAGATGACAAACAGACGGGCGTAGAGACAACTGCGGCAATCAGCTTTTCGGCAGAGGAGATGGACAAATATCGTGTCTTGCAGGAGCAGGCAAGAGAGCACATGCAGAAAGTCCTGGAAAACATACAAGAAGAGCCAAATAGTCACATACAGTCCAGGCATACGCACAGCACACAGACAGATAGTTGTTTGATTTTACAGGAAGAATACAAACCTGCACCCCTGCAGAGCCCGATGGAGCCCCAGTTGATTCATCCAGATTTGTTGCAAAGACAAGTTCAGCACATGTTCCATGTCAGTGTCCCACTCTCACAGGAGAACTTTACACACCCTGTGGCTCTGGGAGTTCCCAACCTTAACCCACTTCCACCTTGCCCCCCTCTCTCAAATCTTCACCATATAATTTTACAGCACACAGCTCTCTCCATGGCCCCCCATGTAACCTCCACGTCCAGCTCATCCACTGCTCTTCACCAACATTCCTCCCCATGCCTTCCTTCCATCTCTCACCCTCTTCACTTTACCCCGTTCCCCATTTCTTCCCTGTTTCCCTCAATCTTGTTTTCCCATCAACCCATCCCTCTCCTCTCCAATTCCCCAGCTTTGCACACATCCCCTCTCACTCCTCTGTCCCCATTAGGTCTGCAACCACTGAACTCGCAGCCTTTCATGGACCGATCATGGCCAATGCAGTTTCAACAAAAGACAATTTGATTTTCCAAGAGTGGCTGCAATGTTTTGAAAGAACAACAGTGAATGCTTACCCCCCCCCCCCCCCCCACAATTTATTTATTTATATATTTTTTTCAAATTAGGTCTGTGTTTTGGGTTTGCCCGTATCAGCAACCAAATCTTACGTATGCTTCAGAAACACTTCTATAAGTGCGTATACACCAACAAGTATTGACTGAATTCAATTGAAAATTTGTTTCTCTGTTTAGTCTCTGCTCCGCTGCAGCTGACAGCAGGGGGAAAAAAATACAAGCTTTGATTCTGTGCTTTTGCCATCATTCATCATTCAGACCCAGAATAAAGGAGAAAGGTACACCTGCTATTCAAACACTCGTGTCATCCTCTCTTTTTCCTCCAGAGCTACAGGCAGACCAGCTGCCTTTTGAAGTACCCTTCAATCCGGGGACAGGGCAACAAGAGAAAGTGATAATACTCCCCGCTTATCTCCATTTCATACAGGTTATCTGGGTTAGACTGTGACTTTCAACAAACAGATAACATACCAAGGACCAGGGGGGATGATGGCACAGTCGTTTTATGTGAGCTCTGTGTGAGATAGGAGTAATCCTGTCCAAAGACAAATTTACATCACGCTGGAAACAGATTTATATTTGAAAGCATTAAAATAGAAAATGTTTATACATTAAATATTCCTTACTTGTTGAATTTATTGCTGGATATCATTTTACAACTTCAAATATGAGACATAAGTTGTTGTTGGGGGGGGCGGGGGGGGGGGGGTTGCCACATTGCATCTAACAGTTCATGAAGCCGGTTATGATAAAGTGGGTGTGACAATAAAAGGACTTTTGTGCTTTTTCAAATTCTATCTGACTCTTGCTGATCATGCCACATCTTGCAACAACATCTTCATAATGTTGTTGCAAAATGCAAAATGCTACTAAAACAAGATTCCTAACAGTGTTATGACATGTGACAGCTGATGGTATTTTCCATTTACTTCAGAAATTGGGAGGCCAATCTGGGATAGGCAGCACGTCCAATTTAAGCATGCTCAAGTTGCAAATCCAAAGAACCACGGGATTCATTAGACATGGTGCTTAGTGGTCAGGCTAACATTGCGGGCACAAGATGATAATATGTGCATTCAATGCATTTGAACACAATGGTAAAATGTTCAGTCATACGTAGGGATTTGATCGGTATTACATTGAGTTCTTAATAAAGACATTTTTAAAAATCAATAAGTAAGTCATTGAAAGTCAATTCCAATTTGTTGTTGGACTACCTTCTCTGATTTAATGTCAGTTGAGACCGCAGTAAGCTATGTGAATACATTTTGCTCGTTCACACACACACACACACACACACACACACACACACACAATGAGTCTATTTTTGGACAACAACATAGTGTGCAGCTGAAACACCAGCCATCATATTGTATGTGTTTCAAAGCAAAGCCCTAATAGATTAAGCAGAACATTCTGCTGCATGTTTTGCTTGCAAACAATTAATTGAAACAGTATTGAAATATGCCACAATCCAAGTCATTAACAAGCCCCACTGAAACACAGATTAAACATGCATTAGCCTACCATCTAAGCTAAATGGCCTGCATGTAAACATAAGCAAGACATCATTTTACTGAAGACTGTGACTGTGGAGACAGATATAACGTTAGGAAGAAATGAGGAAGCTCACACTCAAGCAAAAAATATCTTATACCCATGGCAGATTCAGTTTTAAAGTAAAGTCTGTTTCATTTCTTCTGAGTGAAAGCATTATTAATATTTTGGGATGGCCATATATATACTGCATATATAGTTTTGGCCTGGATGAAGCAGGTGAAGATGAATCTGCTGGAATAGTCCCAACCTGAGTTTAGCTGTATAACTCAAGAACAATTAATGAGGCAGTTGCACATTTTATGTAATGTTGTCTGAACAATGTCCTACCTTTCTTGCCCTGGCTAATTTTGCGTTTGAGCATAAAATCAAAGCTGTCCTGCAGAAACTCCCACCGGGACAAAGTCGCTGTCAATAAAAATAGACAGGAGAGACTGCTGTGACTGGGACGTCAGTAATGAGTGAACTAAGTGGGACACAATTACAATACTAATGTGAACCATGAAACGCTGATGAAATGTGGTGTGGTACTTCTTTTCACTTTAAAGCTACTGAGGCCTTGAAGTATATAGAGCAGTGATTTTAATTAAGTATTGGATGAAGACTATGTGTGATCAAATACCTATTTATAAATTACTTCAGGGTAGTTACGAATTACTCAGATCAGTATTGGAGACAAACTATCAGTTGAGTTTAATTATATACCGCCAATTCACATCCTATGTCACAAAACCCCCTCTTTGGAGACACATGCTGACCATATTTATCATGCAATAACTTTAAAAAGCAAAAACGTAACACCAAGTAAAGTTATTACCACTTTTGTATATTGAAACCAGACAGGCTGGATTTTGGGATCAAGGTTGCTAAATAACATCTGACTATTCAAATGAAAAAATCTGACTTCACTGTGTGTTATATCTCATCAATGTGGAAACTCTGACTTTCCAAGGGAACTTCTGGTTTTGCCTCTTTCATTTGAAGCTGTATTTTCTCATGATATGACTCTTCGACACTGCGTACAGTGCCAACCACATTAATTGTCACCCCTGGTAAAAAAGTAAAATGAATGTTTTTATTGTAGTAGCATAGTTTCACACTAAAAAAGATTGATGCGACTTTTAAATTCAGTAAATGAATTAAGTAAAGATGAAAATCAGTGTAAAGAAATAATTGTTTTAAAGAAACATCACAGAAGGCACAAGTATTGGCACCCCTGTTGTTAATAATTTGTGCAACCATCTTGGCACAGTGGAGCAGTACTGAATCTTCTTCAACAACAATCATATTATTGGAGCGTAACATAAACAGGATCTCTACCCATTCCTCTTTGCAGAACCTCATTAGATTGAATTTAGTTAAACTGTATTTATAGAGCACCAGTTCACAACTCAAGGCACTTAACAAAGTCAAATTCAATCAGATCGTACAGACAGATTAGTCAAAATGTTTCCTATCTTAAGGAAACCCAGCAGATTGCATCGAGTCTTGGCAAGTAGCATTAATTCCTCATGAAACAGCGTAGAGCCACATGGAGAGTCGTCTGCATTGTCGATGGCTTTGCAGCAATCCCTCATACTGAGCATGCATGAAGCGACAGTGGAGAGGAAAACTCCCCTTTAATGGGAAGGAAAACCTCCAGCAGAATCAGGCTCAGTATGAACATCTGCCTCGACCGACTGGAGGTTAGAGAAGACAGAGAATAGACTGAAAAAAAGCACAGAAGCATACATTGATCAAGGAATCCTTTCCATTTTACATGGTAATAGCAGATGTTCTGTTTCCCCTGGATGGTGTCACAACTACGCCAGACTAGGTGTACCTACTATGAAGAGAAAAAAGACAGAGAATATAAAGTTAAAAATTTAAATGACAACAAACAATGCAAATTGGAAAACAGCAGGAGAACTCAGCAGAGTGAAAGAAATAGATCCTGATGTCCTCCAGCAGCCTAAACCTATAGCAGCATAACTACAGAGATAGCTCAGGGTAACCTAAGCCACTATAATTATAAGCTTTGTCAACAAGGAAAGTTTTAAGCCTAATCTTAAAAGTAGACAGGGTGTCTGCCTCATGGACCAAAACTGGGAGTTGGTTCCACAGGAGAGGAGCCTGATAGCTAAAGGATCTGCCTCCCATTCTACTTTTAGAGACTCTAGGAACCAGCAGCAGACCTGCAGTCTGAGAGCAAAGTGCTCTGTTAGGAACATACGAGGTAATCAGAGCTCTGATATATGATGGAGCTTGATTATTAAGAGCTTTATACGTTAGAAGGAGAATTTTAAATTCTATTCTTGATTTAACAGGAAGCCAATGAAGGGAAGCTAAAAAGGAGAAATATGATCCCTCTTGTTGATTTTCATCAGAACTCTTGCTGCAGCATTTTGGATCAGCTGAAGACTTTGAACTGCATTTTGTGGACTTTCTGATAGCAAAGAATTACAATAGTCCAGCCTTGAAGTAACAAATGAATGGACCAGTTTTCAGCATCACTCCTGGACAGAATATTTCTAATTTTGGCGATTTTCGGGAGGGTAAAAAAAGAAAACCCTGGAAAACTGATTGATATTTAAATGACATCCTGGTCAAAATAACACCAAGGTTTTTTACTCATGCTGAATCCTCTCTAATGCTCTCTTCAACTGACAACCAAAGGTTTCTTTAGGATTTACTTCTGTGGACTGAATGGTCAAACAATAATAAATTAATAAAAATGAAACCAAAAAAGTGAAAAAAAAAACATTTGTGTCCTTTTAACCATTTCTGAATTGATTTGGTCACATATATTATGTTGCTGAAAGACCCAGTGACTACTCACTTTCAGTTTACTAGTAAATTCCACCTTAATGGTAGCATCTACTATAATGTATTATCAAGTTTCAACTTAGAAAGTTGTAAACAGATTTGTCTATATATTGGACATGGAGGACAACTCTGCCCTTTAAAATGTATCACATTTAGTACATGTGATGAGTCGTATTGCCAAACACTTAAGTCATTTTATCCAAAGCCAGATTTTTCCAGCCTCATTTCAAGCTGCTTTAGAACAGCAGAAATACATTAAGTGGCAGGGAAAAAAACAACCTTTTTGCATCATTAATAAAATAGATGAGTTTCATTCTCGTATTTCTTGCCAAGGGTTATGGATGATGGTAACTGTTGCTATGCATTCAAGCCTGGTAATAAAGCTGCTTGCCAAATAGCTGATAGCTGCAGCGGCCGGCTCCTAGGGAACGGGACACAGACGAGAACAGAACGGCATCCAGATGGTGTATGGACTCAGACTTCCCAGAGTGCTTTGAGAAATTGAATTGATTTTCCCTCCATGATATCACCAAGCACAGCGAACACAGGGTTAAGGGGTGGGTACGGCAGAGAGGGCAGTATAAATGCAGACAAATAGACAAGACACAAAATGCATACTCCCTGCATGATGATGGCAAAAAGTACTGCGGAGATCCCGTAATTAGAACCCAAGTCTGTTTTTTTTCCTCCATGTGACCCTTTAAGTATGGAAGAAATGGAGAACCACTATCATTATTAACAGGACAAGAGATCAAACAGACTGTCTGAAATAGAGCAGCAATAATTAGCACACATTTCAACATAAACCTCTCTATCTCTACCTCTCATTCCCTAATATAGACACATATACACACACTCACCCCACTGCTCAGTTCCTCTCAGGGAGTTTCATTTAGAGAAACTGGTTTTGTGCTACAACTTCTCTGCGCTCCCAAACTGATAATAAGGAAGATGATACAAAATCAACTAAGAGCTCTCCCCCCCCCCCCCCCCCCCCCACCCCCTCCTCTCTGCACTTCATAGGAATTCAAATTACTGCCGCAGTCAAAAAGCAAATGCATAAAAAAACAGTCACATTAGGCAGAAAAGGGCTGCTTTAGAAGAAAATAATAAGGTGGAGATCAGAACTTTTATTATAGAAGAGAAAATTGCAGCTGTTCCACACTCTCGCAGTGCGGTCATGTGGAAATTAGTAATCACGATATCAGTGTACTTCCTGTCAGTGACTGATTAAAACCATTACCTAAGCCCCAAGATTTGCCCCCTGGCGGGTTCATGTTTTGCCGCTGCGTGTGCGCGCCCCCAGAGAGCATGTTGATTTATGATGGAGAGGAAGCAGTTTGCTCAATCAATCAGCTTCTGAGAACTAATGAGGAATAAAAACTAAAGCTGGCACTCAGTCAGACACATCAGCAGCCCCAAGAGCTCTCTGCTTTGGGCAGGATCTCTTTTTATTGGCACTACATCTGACTGGTAGTCTGCGAGTATGGAATGCCATGGATTGTGTTCAGGACAAAATGCCCCTCACAGTGACTAAAGTCCATCAGCTTATCCAAACTCGCAATGTTATACACACAGCCCAGGAAAGACCAGTTTGAATCCTTGACCTTTTCTAACTTTTGTCACATTACAAAAGCAAACTTCAAAGGTTTTTGATTGGGATTCTATGAAACTAACCAAAACAGTGTTTGTAGCAACATCAACTACCAGATTTGACTGGATAGTCTGTTTGTTCTGCATTGTAATTTGTCTATTTTGAACTGAAGACTTAGGGATCTTTTTTTGAACGTGCCAACAACCTGATTCTAACTCCAATGGGGAAAAACCTCCAGATGTCCAAACCTGGAGCACAGGAAACCATTGACACAGACTTTTCTGAAAGTGACCCCGGTATCTCCAAGCGAAAAGAGATGGTTGAAAATGGAGTCATAAAGCCATAACTGTGGGCATACAGCCTGCCCTGTGAGCAATGAATGCTTCAGGGACAAGAGAGACCCAATAGTCTGTATTATTTGTCCTGAGCGGATTTGGATGTCAATGTTGGTGCGATTTGTAGGGACAATTATGTGGCTGATCATATCGTTGGAGCGTTTCCTCTCCCAATTATTGTCCTCAAAATTAAACGTCTACAAATTCTCAATCAGACCTTTCCTTGACATGTTTGCTAAGTCCCCTATAGGACTCTCACATAAGATCCCAAAGACAAGTTGGTTTTAATGTGACAAACTGCGAAAAAGTTCAATGGATGTCAATTATTTTGGAAGGCGCTGTAACTGAAGCTGTTCAACATCTCTGATTTACTTTCTCTCCTTTTTGTCTGCAATTTGAGTCCTACCCTTTTCTTCGATTCAACCATGTCAGCATGACACCCATCGTGTTTTCTGGCTGTGCAGAAGAAAAGGAGCCATCATCCTTTCAGTGCCCCCCATTCAAAAATCAGTTTGAACGCTGCTTTACTGCACCGACCTGCTGCGCAGCACAGTCGACATTATCGCTTTGACGAAAAAAAGAG
This sequence comes from Fundulus heteroclitus, assembly GCF_011125445.2. Classification (NCBI taxonomy): domain Eukaryota; kingdom Metazoa; phylum Chordata; class Actinopteri; order Cyprinodontiformes; family Fundulidae; genus Fundulus; species Fundulus heteroclitus. The sequence goes on along the minus strand of NC_046363.1, from coordinate 22,671,408 downwards.
AGCTGTTTTTCTCCTACAGTGACATTCATTAAAAGTTTTATTTAGTTCTGAAGCACAGAAACACACTGTTCAACTTAAATGTATCCACTTTTTGCTTCATCCCTGCAGCTTTTCTTTGACTTTACCAGCAAGAGAGGATGAAAGTTCAAAAGAAGCCCAAATGACAGAACTAAAGCTCAATTCTGGTCTCCATTACCTCAACAGTCTTGTGACCTTTAGTAGTCGGATCATTATATCATGTTGCATTCTGCATATCCTGTAATTTTTTTTTTCATGCATCCCTTGTTAACTCTTGCTCAGCTTTTGAACTTCCCCAAAAAGTAGAGTTCAAAGAGTTATCTGCCACCGCTGATGCGTCAAGAGACACTGCTCTCCCTGCAGGTGCGATATATGGAGAGATAATTGGGTTCAGGCTGTTTAGAGCTTTTACTTCAAAACAATGTATCACCTTGTATAATTCAGAGCCAGAAAAAGCACCTTTATCCAACAGAACACCGCCTCATTCTTTGTTTTATCGAATTGCTGTTTACTCTGCTCTGACGTTGAGCCAAAACATGCTTCTGCTAAAAACTTTCCTCATGTGTAGAAAGGTGCTGTATTGCAAAAGTTATTGAAACAGTTTAATGATACCCCATGCTTAAAGAATTAATATAAAGTTGACCCAACTTTGAGACTATAACTGCTTCAGCTGTTCTGCAAAGCTATTCACAAGGCTTAGGTCCATTTTACAGGAGAGTATTTGTGAGGTCAGAGTGATGCTGGATGAGAAGCTCTGGCTCCATACGTACACACATATTCATTAAAAGGTGCTAAAGCCAGTCAGGGTCAAAGCTCTGTGCTGACTGCCAAACCTCCTCCTTAGCAACTGCGTCCTTGTGGCATTTTTTTCTTTCCTTTGACATGACTGACTGTACTTATGGAAGGGTATTTATGTGGGTATTTATTTACAGTGTTGGTTTCCCTGTGTGTTTTTAATTACCTTCATTCAGATATACCCACCCTAATCTGTTGTACTGATGTATATTAATAATAAAGATATTCATAATTGACAAAGTTGGGATTGTCTCAAAATGTCTTCATGTTGCAGCGCTCTTTCACTGGAAATAGTCGATAAACCCAAACCCTTAAAATTAAAGGTAGAGTCAGCGATTTTTCCAGAAGCGATTTTTCCAGAAGTTCCGAATGGTAGGGATTGGTTTGAGTTTTTATAGGGCTGCAGCTCCCACAGAGATAATTTTTTTACCCTCCTTTTTCTAAATACATAATGTATTTACTAATTCCAGGATGGAAGGAGCGATTTTGCCCCAGTATGACACAAAGTGTTTCTGAACAGGATTACCAGTTATAGCTTTAAGACCCATATCATAAGACGCCTCCATCAAACGTTACACTGCAACACTGCGTAGCCAAGACTGATCCAAATGATTTTCCAGACCAAAAGTGTGACTGATCCAGAGAGACTTTTGAGATGCTCAGGAGTCCATTAGTGGTGTTGTGTGAACCATTGGTCTTCATGCACTCATGTTCTAAAGATGCGATTCAGCTACTGGGCCATGGAAACCATTTCACAAATCTCTCTACACTGTTCTTGGGGTAATCTGAAGGCCATATGAAGTTTGGAAGTATGCCATTTTTGACAGGGCGGTAAAGTTGGAGAGTTCTGCATACAATCTTCAATAATATCATGTGGACTTCCCCCGACTTGCTTTCACCTTGTTATTGATACCACTAACTTAGTTGTATCTCTACTGGCTGTGTAATTCCACAAATGGTCTTAATGCCAGGAGAGTATCCTATCATGGTACCATGCTACCTTCAATGAGCTCCTGAGAGCGGCACATTCCTTGATATGTCCTTGTTTGTATAAGCGGTACATAGGACCTTGATTTTATTACACCTGTGTCCGTGGCTAAGTGATTGGAGACACAGTAATTAAATAGTCAAAGGGTTTTCAGTACTTTGGCAATACACTCACTCACTGGCCAACTAAAAGCAATTTCAGGCATTTAGACATAATAACGATAACTAGCAGAAGTTCAAACTGTGCCCAAAAATTGCAAGGAAGGAGGATTTAAGTGACTTTGAACGTGACAGGGTTGTTGGTGCCAGATAGGCCGGACTGAGTATTTCAGAAACTGCTGATTATTAGGTACCTTCACGCAAAAGAAACTAAGCAGTGCCAAATGTGTGTAGGAAAAAGAGTCAGAGAAGATGGGCCAGGCCAGTTAGAGGTATTAGAAAGACAACAGCAGCAAAAAAAACTACTAATACCACCAAGGCATGCAGAATGACATCTTGAATGCACAGCACGATGAAAGTACAAGCAGATGGCTTCAACGGCAGAAGACCATAGAAGGTCCCACTCCTGTCAGTTCAGAACAAAACCTGAGGCCACAGTTCAGACAGGCATATCAAACTGGAAAATGATAGGTTGGAAACTGCTGCCAGGTCCAATGAGTCTTGGTTTTAGTCTTGGGTAAGAATTTGGTGTACACATAATAAAAGCATAGATCCATCCTGCCTCGTACAAATGGTTCAGAGTAAGGTTTTCTGGTGTTTTAAATGCATGGGAGATGCATTGACCCTTTGGGCCCCTTAGCACCAACTGAGCATTTTCTCAACACCAGCGCCTCCTGACTATTGTTTTTTGACCATCTCAATCCCATGGTGACAACAGGGTACCCATCTTCAGCTGCTTCAACACAAGAATGACTTCACTGTACGTCAATGAGCTCCGCGTCTGTAACGCACCTTCAGGACGTGGCAGAACCTTTTCATAGCTGAAGAATGGGCAGCCTCTGTATGACGCTATTGCAATCAATATGGATTAAACTCTCGTCTACAACACATGTTGAATCTATGCAGAGATAAGATAGGCTAGTTCTGTTGCCAAGAAAACTTGGTGCTAGGAAGGTAACCCTGAGAAACTGGCCAGTAAATGGAGCGTTAATATGCCGGTTCTGGTCCACAATTCATTTACGGATTAGCTATAGCATGCTCGGTGATATTCTTGGCATGGACCTACCCCCAAGGACATGACGCTGTGAAACACATTGCTTCCACTCATCTGCACAAACACAGAGGTGTAATGGAGAATTTAGGAGGCTTTAACAGTGAGATGTGATGCTTGGTTGTAAGACAGCCATGGATAATTCCCTGGATGTGTTATCTCTGAGAGACAGATGTTCCCACCCAAGATTGTGGTGTGTGCACACACAAAGCTGGAAAAAAAAGAAACAAAAAAAAAAAGTTGAATACAAACTGGGAAAATGCAGAGCTGCATGAGTGCAGACAATTGCCGCAGTGGGACAGTTTAAAATAGCCATATTGACACAAAAAAAAGAGATCGATGATTAAGATGAATCCTCCTTGCTTTATTATAGGACACAATGTATTCCGCAGAATAAACACAGGCGAAAAAACTATTATTCTTACAGAAAGTTTTCCTTGCACGAAATGGATTCACAGCAGAGGATAAGATCATTGATACATGGCTTCACCCTGTGGCTGTCTACCCTTGGGTTAGATAACCATCCATCCCATTATGTCATTAATCCAGTTTGAATGCATGGCCACAGCTTAAAATACATCAATCTAGATGGATGAGACACAGTTTCCTGTTAACGCACAAGTCAGGGGTGTCAATTTCATCCTCTGCATCCTTTTGTCCCGCTTGTCTAAATTTCTGTCTCCTTTCCAGGCTCTTTGTCACGTCTGAGAATTTTCATAAACCGCTCCTGGCACAGTATCCATGATTCACAGAGCGGCCTTAACGGCATTCATTGAAAGGGTGAACGAATTGTTTATGGGCCTTGAAGCAAACGTGAGTGGTTGAGCGTGACTTCAAAAAGGCTTTTTCCACAAATGAACATATGGTAGTGTGTACAAAACATTAGAACTGCCTCTCAAACTCCTTTTTTTTTTTTGTCCTCTCCGCTTAGATCTCCCTCCTCCTGTTTCCGTTTAAAGGCTTCAGCTTTAAGTCTCCATATTCAGATAATTTCCTCCTTAATCCCTTCAGAGGAGCTCTCCGCTTAACTTCTGTTAAGCAGTGAAACACACCATTACCAAAATAAACAGCACACACACACAAAACTCACATGTCTTGCAAATTAGACTTATCTGATGCAAGGACAACTGGTGGTTGCCTTGCTGAGCTGATGTGTGTGTATGCTACTGACTTTAGGAGGGGTTATTCAATGATTAGGGCCAATCAGGATGTTGTTATGAAACACGTGCATTCTGAAGCTGTTAATCCAGGATTATTTCCCTCCCCTCATCTTATTACTGTCGATTATTAAAAAAAAAAAAAAAAAAAAAACGCAGACAGGCACGAATACACACACAAACACTAATTACGGTTTGGTTCCTTGGGAGGACTGAGCACATGCCTCACTGCTGAGGTCTCTAAAGATAGCTCAACATCGCCTATAGGTTAAAAGACAAATTTGGTTGATGTATGACTACATAAAAGGAATAGCTGGGCGCGCAATATGATGTCGTTCAGTCAGTTCAAATATTGACTCAGTTCAGTTATTGGCTGGTAAATTTCTCATTTAACAATACACAAATATTGATTTTTAAGTTATTTTGGGGAATTTGATAACCATTGTAACCTTTAGGTTAATTAGGTTTCCCATGCACTTGGGAGCTGCACAAAATCAGTCCAGGGGTTGTGAATGGCCCTCCGGCCACTCTTTGATCCCTGCTGTAATGGATGGGATGGATGATGGATGGATGGATGGATGGATGGATGGATGATGGATGGATGGATGGATGGATGGATGGATGGATGGATGGATGGATGGATGGATGGATGGATGGATGGATGGAGGGATGGATGGATGCATGGATGGATGGATGGAGGATGGATGGATGGATGGATGGAAGGATGGATGGATGGGATGGATGGATGGATGGATGGATGGATGTGGATGACAGTCTGGACAAACACACGTAAAGTGCACAAATAGGTACATTATAGAGATAACACAGATTTAGTACAGATAGATGGATACATAACTTTAAAGAAATTCTTCCATTGACTTTATAAATTAACCCCTGCTGACACTGGTTCTCCCATCCCTTGAATAAGGCCAATCCAGGAAGCCTTAAGAGGTTTTTGAATGTGCATACATCTAAGTTTCCGTTCATTTAGATTTTTGGAAATTACAAGTTCTCATGTAGACAACGCAAGTTTGGAAACACAATATTTTTCCGTGGTCCGTTTTCTTTTTCCATAGTTATCAAAAACTGGAAAATGTCTAAATCAGATTTCATACTTTTTAGTTTGAAGGAATCCCTGGAAAAATCGATGCCAACCAAGGCAGGCAAAACATCCTACAACGAGTGGGCATCCTCTCCCCAGTGACCTCTCAGCAAGCGAAAATACACCTGCAGTCCGAGAGCTGATGTACAGGTGAGATGATGTCGAGAGATTTTCGGATCACCTGAGGCTTTGTTTGTCCACAGCGGCCCATCTCACACTGGGTCAGCTCAGAATAACCAGACATGGCTGGCTGCCTGTGTTCACTGACCCCCGCTGGAGCCGTTAATCACACGGCGCTGCAGATGAGCCGCGCAGACACATGCCACAACACACAGGCGCAACCACGAAAACGCACAGACACATCAGAGCCCGTTTTAATTAGAACAAAGAAAATGCTGGATGACAGAATGGCTCCAGGTATTCATTCCTCAAGACCTGCAGTGATGCATTACCGTACACTAACCACAACAGACATGGATATTTAGGAGCAAAAAGCCCAGTCCACAAATAACAAAACATCACATCATATTAACCTGCAGAACTTTTACAGCATATAAAATATATCCAGAACTTTTCTTTCCTCCTGGGGGGCTTTTAATGCTCTTTAAATACAAACATGCAGAATCTGATCAGGGTATCAAACGGCAACCAGGCAACTCAGCTTGCAGCAGGGTACTATCTGCTGCAGGATCTCTGATAACGTTCCTATTTTACCGGGGTGGGATTCTTCAAAGGAGCCACGCAGCAATGGATGTTCATGGATTGTTGTGTGTGTGCTAACAGCGATGGAAAATGTAGAAATATCTAACCTAATGTGTTGTGGCACAAAGCTGGACAAAAGCTGGCTTACACTCATCATCATTATGCTGCTATATTAATTTAGGGCTTTAACATAATTCTTTTGACTGTTCTTTATTATGGTGGTAAAATGAGACAATTCATCCATCCATCCCTCATAATCCCTCATGGGGTCGGGGGTTGCTGGTGCCTATCTCTAGCGTTCACTGGGCGAGAGGCGGGGTTCACCCTGGACAGGTCGCCAGTCTGTCACAGATGAGACAATGAATTTCAGTGAATTTTAAAAGCAAAAAAATAAATTTTATGAGGGATCTTCTATAAGCCAAACGTGAGAATTTACACAATTCACACAATTTATACGTATACCTCAGTAATATTTGTGAAAGCAAGCATTTTTAGCAAGAATTTGAGAAATTCTGAGCTTTTTCTAGCCTTCAACAAACGCCTGACATTCTGGCTAAGTAGCGTAAACAGTCGTTATTTTAAATTGAATAGCTTTGCTGACATGGACAAGCCTTTTAAGAAAAGTTTCTACAGTTTCAGTTCGTCTATGGTTGGGACCATCCCAGAACCTTTATGTTTACCTGCTTCATCCATTCCAAAACAGTTCTGATGTGTGTTGGCTTTTTATGTTGGATCACCCAGTTGTGCTTTAAAAATATATAGCCATGCCCTAAAAATTAATACCCTTGGCAGACTTAAATTCAAAATGATTTTCACTAACCAAGAAGGTTTTTTTTTAACTGTGCTGAGTTTACTGACTTAAAGTTAATATGTGGTTGTGTACAAGTTCTCTGAGCTTTCTGGGATCTTTCCATTTTTCAGCATTCATGTGTATTCAAGTGGAATACATAGTATGTGTGTATTCAAGTTTGCCTGACATCGGATCTCTCTTGGTTTGAAATCCTGCATTTAAATTTTTACTTTTTCACATACATTTACTGTTACATTTTTATTTTACCATCTGACACTTTAAAATCTATCCCAAGGAAATATTTCAACTTTCCTGAATCTTCCATTTTAAATCTGTGAGCATCCTTTTTACATTTTAAGGTGCATTCTCGATGCACCTTAAAATGTAATCAGATCATCAACCCATGTTATCAAGACTTTTCCGTCAGGCTTTAATCTTGTATTTACACAATGTTCTGCAGGGTTCTGAGCAAAACCATTTATAAGCAACATTTAGCCTATGCAACATACAGTAGCATTCCAATTACAACCTGACTGTTTCCAATAAATAAATAAATACAATTCTGTAGCATACATACAAGCTCTTCAACCGTATCTTTGAGGTTGGAAAGCCCTCTTAATAATAATATGTTTTAGGGGTGATTAAAAAATATTGACTCAAAAATGCTTGCAACTATATTTTTCCTAATTCAATATGAATTTCAGACAATCCTTGAAGAATAGATCCCTGGCGAGTTAATTTGTGCTATAGTGAGCAACACTTTCACTCGTTCCACGCTGTATGGACAGTAGCTTCACTGGACTGAGCCAAAAACAATATGCCAAGCAAAGCAAGTAGCAGCAGTAAGATAGCGCCTTAAGCTTTTAAGCAGATGTTTGGAGATATTTGGAGGTCTTTTGTAACTGTACAGGCGATAATAATCAGTACCATAATAAACCAAGAAACTTGCGCAACTACTTAAGTTCACATCATATAGATGCTCTGCAACAAACCTGTGGCTAATCCCGTGGATCCAGAACAGACACATCCTTTCTTTGCAAACTGCTGCCAACATCTGTCTGAGCACAGAAGACCATTTCTGCCATCTTCATATGTGTGTCGCCAATAACCAGGTTGTAAGAAGATGGAACATACACACTGCAACCACAAAATGCCAATGCCACACGCAAACACATGGCAGAAGTGCTTGCGGCAAAGTTTTCACCGAAGTAAAGTCATGGTTTTGAAGTCATTGATGTCTGCGGACAGAGTTGCTCTCAAATGGGATGGTGTTGGACATCCCAAGCAACTGACTCCTACAGATTAGGGATCAGTTGCTGTAACTTCTCATTTCATTTGAAACTAATGAGAGGCATTGATGTCAAATGTTTTGGATACCAAGCCCGAAAAACATGCACGAAAGCCACACAGGGAGCAATATAGCGAGTTGGCTGACAGGATGCAAGAGGAGGAGGTGTACGTACTGTGCATTCAGGAGACCAAGTGGAAAGATAGCAAGGCTAGAAGATAGGAGCAGGGTTCAAGCTGTTCTACATGATGTAGACCGGAAGAGAAATGGTGTGGGAGTTATCTTGAAGGATGAGATGTCAGGAATGTTCTGGAGTTAGAAAAAGTGTCATGTAGGGATATGAGGTTGAAGCTAGAAATTGAAGATGTGATATATCAGTGTTGTTAGTGGTATACCTCCATGTGGGTGTGAGTTAGAGGAGAAGGAGACAATCTGGAGTGAGTTACGTGAAGTGATGGAGAGTATCCTCAGGAATGAGAGAGTGGTGATTGGGTGCAGATTTCAATCGACACGTTGGAATGCAGAACATAGGTGATGAGGTAGTGATGGGTAGATTTGGTATCCGGACAGGAACACGAAGAACAGATGGTGGTAGACTTCGCACAGAGACTTTTTCCAGAGAGGTGGTGGAGAACAGAGTGACCTACAGATAGATTTGCATCTTGTGTAGACGAGATTTAACCTGAAGGAACTCAGCAACTGCAAGGTAGTGGTTGTTGAAGAGTTAGACTTAGACATCTTTATTTGTAATTTTGTATGTACAGAGTGCATACAGAACAAATTTCGTTGCATACAGCTTGTAATTAAAGTAAACAATTGAAATGTAAACTTAGGCTACGTTCACAATGCAGCCTGAAGTCACCCAATTCCGATTTTTTGCATATGACGCGACGGTATCTGTATCTGTGTCTGAACAAAACAGATTGGATTTTTTCAAATGCCACCAGGCCACTTGGATATGTGGTCCGAATCCGACACGTATCTGATTTTCAAATGCGACCTGTGTCGCGGCTAGGTCGCATTTATCCGACCTGTACGTCACGATACTGGACAAACGTCACTATTCTGCGTCCTGCTAGCAGAAACGGGAAGAAAGACGACACCTTAGCGGACTTCAAGGAGAAGAGCGATCAATGGACGGAAAGCTCTGGTTAGAAAATAAATTAATGACCGCAAAATGTGCGCCAGCATTATAATCCATGTTTACTTCCGCAAACACTGAGGACGCTTTGCTACGTGTGACGTCATCGCATCCTCGAGGCCGCATGGGGACACTTAGGTTGAACGCATTCAGTTCACACCGCATATATTGGAAATGTGAACGGACATGCAAAAAAAATCCGATTTCACAAAAAAAATTCGGAATTGGCATTAAGACCTGCAGTGTGAACGTAGCCAAAGTGCCAGTTGCCAGACATCAGAGAGTGGTGGTGTGTGGATTGACTCTGATGGTGAGGAAGATGAAGAGAAGCAGAGTAGAGGAAAAGGTTTTGGAAACTGAAAGAGGAAGAAGTTGTGTGGCTTTGAGGGAGGAGTTGAGACAGGCTCTGGGTGGGCAGGAGGTGCTTCCAGATGATTGGAGAACTACAGCTAACGCTATTAGAGAAACAGGTAGGACAGTACCTGTGATGTGTTCTGGAAGGAATGTTGACATGGAGACTTGGTGGTGGAACAAGGAAGTACAGGAGTGTGTTAAGACAAAAACAGATTAGCTCAGTGTCCAAGTAAGTTGGACCAGATGGAGAAAAGTGTTGGCTGTACGGTGTGATAAAGGGTGACAGCGAGAATGAAAGGAAAGCCATACAAGACGGTGAGGCCAGCGATGTTGTATGCTTTAGAGAAAGTGGCACTGAGGAAGAAACATTTAACATTTAAATTAACACCAGGATCTACCATTTAAAGAAATTCCACAAATGCTTACATGCTGAAAAACACTGACTCTTTTATTAAAATCAGTTTTAACAACTTTAACTTGGACATGTGGGTGCTTGCTATGCCAGAGCCTTGTATGAGCTGAAATATGATGTAACAGCTACAGAATCTACCGAGAAGGGTGGAATATGTCAAAAACAGCTACAAGGCACTGAATGCAGCTCTAGCAAAAAGGGGGTGTCATAAGTTTCATAATGAATCATATGACATATCACAAGGTTAAAAAAAATGAATCACTGGTATTCCAAACACAAACTCTACTAAACTGGCAAAAAAGTCAGTGTAATAGCTTTTCAGAAATATTGGGGGGAAGAAACATGTTAAATGCTTAATCCTGTTGATTCCTCACACATGCCATTTAACAACTTTAACATAGTCAGTATATGTATATTTTTGTCAGAGGACAAATATGCATGGAATTACAGTAACAACTTCCTCAAGTCAGTCAATGGGGATGAAATCAAAAATGTACCATATTATTGTGCAGGTACCTAACCAGGCAAAATACTTCATAGATTTTCCCACTGACTTAAATGCCAAAGTGCAAAATAGTAATAAACTTATAACCAGTTATGATGCACATTGTTTCACCTGATGCTGTGCACAATCTGCTCAGAGTCAATGTGATGAGACTGTGACGACACATCATCAGTCAGTGCTCTGTGGTAGGGTTCATAGTTGGATACACCCAGTCTCCCACACAATAGAGGTGTCTGTCTGGTGCTTTGCTTTGATTATTTTCACCAGTCAGAAGGCCATCTCACAGAGGCATGCGGAGCCCAAAAATGCCTTCGCCTTTCACCGCTCAAGGGAAGAGGAGAGGGATTCTTTTAAGTTCCTTTACTTTGCTTTTAACAACAGTTCACTGTCACTTTATAGTTCAATTATTTCTATGTCCACTGTATTTGACAGAAAAAAAATATATATATAAAAGAATACATCTTGCGTCTTTGCGCATACAGTTTCAAAGACAATGGGAATAAATGGTTTGTGATAAAATTTCCTAAAAACGGCAGTCAAATTCTGCTTATTCAGATGAACACAGGACTCGCATGATTAGCATTGCTCACATTTCTGGCAGTCTTCCCTTTTTAGGAAGAGTGTGATAGTCCCCGCTTTTCTCAGCTTTACGGTCCATAGACCCACTTTGCTTTGAATGCATTGACAGTACTTATCATGTGTGCCAACTCTTAGTCTTTACCCTGCAATTTGGAGTTTAGCTCATATTTTTAGCCATCGGGTCTGCAAGAAAGCCTCCAAATCAAGAAGCCCTGTCTGACGTAACAGCTTTTCATGATTAGTTTTCTTGCCTTCAAAATGATCAGATCTGTGGGGGACTTAAACAAAGCGCTGAACACTTCACAGCAATTTAACTAGCTGACTTCAGCATTGAAGCGTAAATCCCGATACTGAGCATCCACCTTGTCCATTAAGGACTTAAACAATCTGTCCAGCAGTCCGTTTGCCTCATGGTGGTTACAACTTTTTACAACAGCATCATCACATAAGAAAAGCCTGCAATTTGCTAATGAGTTCCTGCTGATGCATTACACAGTGACAAACTGTGGAAACCTCCAAACTCTGTTCTTTATGCCATTAAAACTAAATAAATAATAATAAAAAAAAAAATGCAATATATGCTTGCATCACTGGGTCACAATCTGGGGGGTAGTAGCCACTAAGTATGAATGGGGATGTTGTCCGGCGCATACAGTTACACTTGCTGAACAGTGGCTTGCAAAAAAATCATTCACCCCTTGCTTTTTGCCTAGTTGTCACAATTCCAACCTGTAATTTAAATGTTCAAATTTTAATCTTATTGTGTGTGATGGATCTGCACAAAGTAGATGTTGGTGTGAAGTAGAATGGGGAAAATTATATGAAACAGAACAGAAAAAACATAAAACTGAAAATTGGCATGTGCATATGTATTTCCCCCTTTGGTATGAATCCCATGAAAATTCTGGTGCAGCCAATTGACTTATCAAGTCACATATTTGTGAAATTAAGTCCCCTCCTGTGTGCAATCTAATTTCACATGATCGTCAGTACCAACACACTTTTTGAAAGGCCCCAGAGGTTGCGCACCACTAAGAAAGAGGACCGCCCCTGAAGACCAAGGAGCTTCCCAGACAAGTCAGGGACAAAGTTCTTGAAAAGAAAGTCATTATTTTTTTCTTTTATTCGGGTATAGAAAAATATCTAACCTGACTGTCGCCAGATGAATGTATTTCAGCCAAGCTCTACACGGCTTGTCTAGAAAAGGTGTAGAGCTCTGCGGATCGTAATCCATCTGGCAAGCAGGTTAGGTTAGAAAAGGTATCCACATCTTTGATGATCACCGGGGCACCATCATATCCATCATCTTCAACTGAAAGCACATGGTTCCACATCAAAGATGCCAAGAGAGGATCGCCCACCTGA